>NW_027262965.1:227500-233178 GCF_902827115.2 Pseudochaenichthys georgianus
TTTGAACCACCGTGTGCACGGCGGCACGATCACTGGGAGCACAGCGCTCAGGAGCAAGGCACACATTCACCATGACAACACAAAGCAGCTTTGCTTGGGCCTTCAACTTGGGCTACCGCTGACCGAGCAGCGAGCACAGAACACAGAGTAAGCATCACGATGTCTACTCCACATGCAAACATGTCCCTGCTGCTGCTGCTGCTGCTCTCCAGGTCCCCACACTCTGCAGTGGAGACCCCGAGAGTTCAGGCACTCTGAAGAGCCCCATGACACTTGGCATGGCTCCCAGGGTCTTGTGGAAGGAGGTGAGGAGGGTATTGATGGTCCATTCCCATCACCTCGGGGCGTATAGAACCTTCAATCGTGTGCAAACAAACAGTTGGAACACAACGTACTCGGCTTCTACAAGTTTAGTGCTGCTCAGCTCCTGATTGGTCAGAATGTGGGCTGATCACAAATCACTAGCGTCTATCCAACACATGTGGAGTATTTGACGTAGGATATATTTAATACATTTGAATTACTATCTAAGATCACACACATCGTAGCATTAAAGTGCACCATGTCTGTGGTGGTGCCGGGCCTGTGTGTGTGTGTGTGTGTGTGTGTGTGTGTGTGTGTGTGTGTGTGTGTGTGTGTGTGTGTGTGTGTGTGTGTGTGTGTGTGTGTGTGTGTGTGTGTGTGTGTGTGTGTGTGTGTGTGTGTGTGTGTGTGTGTGTGTGTGTGTGTGTGTGTGTGTGTGTGTGTGTGTGTGTGTTGCTGTCAGTGTTTACGAGTAGTTTTCTCTTGAGAGATCACAAAGGTATTTGAATATAATAAATCACAAAGTGGATTCCTACCTGAGCTCCAGACCAGCAGCATCATCAGCAGCAGCAGGTGATCCATGTCTCTCTCTCTCTCTTTATTCTGAGCGTCTCGTGTTTCGTCCTCGCATTATATCAGCGTAAAGCGAGAGGTGGAGACTCTCTGGAAACATATCTGATGGTGTGGATATGGTATGATATCTGATGGTCACTTCCCGCTCTCTCCTCTCTTCAGCTACTTGTCACATCATCACATCAGAGGCTGAACATGGTCCTATTTTGAGGGAAATGATCCAACGCTAGTCTTTAGAAGGAGAGCAAGGAAACGTAAATGTCTCATTTAAAATAATGCTGTGATCCTCATGAACCTGTTAAGCCCGAGAGCCCCCGGTACCGGGGCCTGCGGGTCTTTTCTCACGAAACTGTGTCTCAGGGCTTCTTACCCAGTTAGTGTTCTTTCTTTTTATTCATGCATATTTTACTAATCACTCCCCTTTGAACCTGTTGTGTTTCTGTCCTAGAGGACACATTGGAATGATGTCTTACTCATGTTGTGATATTCACACTGAAGAGAATGATTTGCCCTAGACCTCTGAGAGAGTCAATAACGTATAATACATTACTATCCTATAGTAAGGCAAGGCAAGGCAAATGATCAGATAACTCTTCTCTCTGATAAGCGTCCATCACCAACCAACCACTCAACAGAACGTCTCTAAGGGACTGAAACATTGCAATAGTAAATATCACACATTTTCTTAAAAATACTGTCACATCTACTTGGTTTTAAATTCATGACTACCAACCAGGAGTTGGATAAACACCAGATACTACAAAGGGAGTTGGTCCAAATCTGCAAAGTGAGCAAACCTATTCTGATGACTTTCAGCAGTTAAAACCCTTCTAGCATGATTCTACTTATTGAACTGCTGCCTGATAGGAAGAAGTTAACAACACAACTGAACTCTCCTTTCTGCTGAACATGGATAAATCAATAAACAACTCAGCGTTGGCCGATTGATAAGGCCATGTTGCAGTTTCTGATAAGTACAATGGGGATAGCTAAGGTCAAAGTCACAAATCCCCCATTCTTTAACGACTTTGGGGAAATCAAAACTAAATGAAAGAATAGTCAAAATGATTCAATCAGGATCTCCTGCATTGACTGGGATGAAGCATTCTCAGAGGTAAAGTCCTGTCTCTCCATGAGGTGCTGTCACCGTCTCAGGTCCAGAGAGCTGTGAGAGTATGTAAAGGCGGGGCTGCTGATCTCTATCTCGGAGCTGCATGTCAAACCACATCAACATCCGGTGCTGAACCTGCAGCACGGAGGAGAGTCAAGCAAGGAGACATCTCCCTCTAAGCAGATCTGAACATTTTCTTTATAAATCTTTTCTTAAGCAGCTTTTATGGATAAAGGTTTTTAGCAAAGTTGGGAGAGGAGGAATCCTGTTGATCCACCGAAGGCAAGGCACGTTTATTTATACAGCACCTTTCAACACAAGGCAATTCAAAGTGCTTTACAAAAAATGATAGACATTAAGAAATGGCAGTTAAAATCAGTCATTAAAAAGAAAAGTTAAAAAAATAAACATTAAAAGAAAAAATACATGGATAAAAGTTCCAGTGCAGTTTAAGATGTGAATAGTTCAATTAAAAGCAGCGGCAAAAAGAAAAGTCTTCTGAGAGAGTCAATAACGTATAATACATTATTTATTTACATATATTATACATTTATCTATTTATCTATATAGTCCTAAAGTTACAAACGGCCCTTTGAGTGCAACCTTGATGCTGATGTGGCCCCAGATGAAATGGAGTTTGACCCCCCTGCTTAGGGCGTTGATGTCAGGCCTGACTCTCAGCTTTATACAAAGGGAAGTCTTCAGCTGCTCTTTAATGTGGACCCCCCCCAACAGAATGGGGGCTGGTTCCACAGAAGAGTCCTGAGAGCTGGAGGCTCCCATTAAGACTCAGAAAACCGGTTCATATCTGTCCGCCAAGAACCAAATACATCACGCTTCAGCAGGGGCGGATCTACAGGGGTGGCTCCCCAGCTGCCACCCCAGCTGCCATCTTTGTTTTGAAAGAAAAGTTTTGTCTCATCGGAAATGTATGAGAGAGGATCGCTGCATTCAGCTGTTATAGGCAACTTGATGCTCTGCTCACGGAGGACTCGATGAGCATAAACAACTGTTCAGATGATGACCTTGTGTGTGTGTAAGTAACCACTTTGATGTAACTAGGCCAGCAGGTGAGGACTCTCCACTGGATCATAACTGCAGCGATGTTTGAGCTGAACACACGTTGTTTAACCCTAACGGATGTAGTTAGTCACTTCTTTAATGTTTGTTCTTTCTGATGTAACGTCCAGGTTGTAACTGTTTGCAGTAAAGTCGTGGGGCGCTGAACTGTTCCTTTGAATCTTTTGAGTTTTGATACATGATATAATTACTTGTCTTTCACATTTGAAGGAGGGTGAGCAAGCTTCTTGAGGAACATTCATCATTAACTCTCCAAAAACTATAGTTTATTCAATAATGAATGAATATATGAATCATAACAGTGATTGACAGCTGATAGGAATAATATGATTGTTAATAGTATCATATTCATTCAGACAAACATCGATGAGACAGTTAATGAATGTAGTCATTGCAGCAGTCTGCATAGATCTGGTTCCCCTGCTGGTCTAACGGCCCGTCCACACTACAGCGTTGACAGCGTCGGAAGCGTCGACAACTCCAATCTGCCCATTCACTTTGAATGGGGTGACGTCACGTTGCCTCGCTTTTTCGCCGAACTGAATTGTGGGTAGCAGAACGGTCCGTCTCCGCCGTCTCAGGCGTCAGAAGTTGAACAATGTTCAACTTCTAACGCCGGAGACGCCGGAGTAGCCAACGCCAGCCAATCAAATCCCGTTTCTGAAAATCTGACAGCTGAAGCCGTAGCCAATCAAACCGCGTCTAAACTGGGAGAGATATCCCGCCGTTCATTTCTATATTTAAAAAAAAGATGGAGGAGAAACTAATTATCGCCGTAGCAAATCACCCGGTTTTCTATGACCTGACCCTCTTCACCTACCGGGACACAGACCGGAGGAACCAGGCATGGAGGGAGGTGGCAGAGACAGGGGGGAAACTGGTAGGTTTTCGCCTGCTTGGGGAGTTTATATATATATATATATAGATTGCTCCCATAAAATCCCCGGGGTTTTTTGCTTTGTATGTCGGGGGCGGGAGATTCATGTGATTGGTTGTTGGTCGTGTTGCTTGAATAAAATCCCCAAGCTCCAGACACGCCCAGCTCCAAGCTTTTTTTGAAGCTGTAGTGTGGACGCTCCGTTAGAGTGAAACTCCTTCAGTTATTGTTCAGTTACAATGCGTGAAATGATGTCTGCCAGCTTATATATTTATATGTGAGGCTTTCCTGATGAGCCACAATAATGGCACCTGATGTTATTGAGTTAAATATTAATATTGTGGCTTTCCAAGTTAACATTGATTGATATGACTGAGATTAAATCAGCATATACTTCTGCAGGGGATGCCACCCCTCAAAACCTCCATCCAGACTGACACACATTCACTCATGGGGGGGGGGGCAACAGCTCCATGATGTGATGAGAGGTGTTGTGCAATATGCTGCATGTCCTTATCGTGTGTGTGTGTGTGTGTGTGTGTGTGTGTGTGTGTGTGTGTGTGTGTGTGTTGTGTGTGTGTGTGTGTGTGTGTGTGTGTGTGTGTGTGTGTGTGTGTGTGATGTGCTTTAGTACATGTTTTTTTTATATTTCTCTTTAACTTTGATAAGATCACATTTAGACCACATGTCGTGTTTGAAACACTTCAGTAGGAGACTAATTTAAAATAACAAAACTCTTTCACACACATACAGAATGACTAACTTTGGGGTTTGCTGCTTAACATTTTGAATCAACTAAATAACTAAAAGCCAGACTGAACAAAGGCAGCTGCAAAAAACAAAGTGTGTAGAAAAGTAGAAGAAGGACTCTTCAGAGATCAGAGTCGCAGAGCAGAGGACCAGAATCCGGGGAGGAACAGGTTCAGGTGGAACCAGCTTGGTTCTGACTAAGGAGAGGTTCTGTGATCCTCATTGATAAAGACTTAACATGATTGGTTAGCTTGATTTGAGGTGTGGACTCTCAGGACCCCCTTGTTTCAGACGAACCCCCCGCTGTGGGAAGGCCTCTGCAGTGAGTCACGTGATCAGGTGTTTCTGTAGGCCGTGACCTCAGTGTGAACAGCGGGTCGTGCTGCCGTCCAGTCGCTCTCTCTGTGCATCAGTGTGAGGTCTGTAGAAGGAGACAGACTCTCTCTGAGGACGTCTTGATTCTCTGTCCCTGCCTTTGTTCAATCGCTCCATTAAAGGAAAGGCAAAGGAAGGTTATTGAGAAAGCATCTTTCAACACGAGGCCATTCAAAGAGCTTTGAGAGCATCGAGAGACACATATATTCAAACTTAGATTCAAGTGTCGCTCACTTCCCTGAACTGCCTTTCTGAAGAAGTGATCACGAAGACGCTGATGGATCACAGATTACAGACACCGTTTCCTGTCTCCATGACGTCCAGGGCGCCCTATCAGATTCAAGCTGTCAGTGTGAGCAACAACTTGTGAGGCGTTCAGGTCTGAGGATGCCTTCAGTTACTTTATAATAATTATAATAATAAAACATTTCATTTATTTAGCACACTTTAAAAACAGCGTCGTCTCAAGGTGCTTCACAAAGCTATCAGGAGAAAAGAATACAACTAATAAAATAAAAAGATATCTTTATGAACTTTAGAAACGCACACTCATTGGCCCGGCTCATTTTCTGTGGAGAACGTTTTCAATGACTACACACTGTACACACA
>NW_027262966.1:0-135000 GCF_902827115.2 Pseudochaenichthys georgianus
CAGATCTTGTACTTGAGTAAAAGTAGAAGTACTCAGATCTTGTACTTGAGTAAAAGTAGAAGTACTCAGATGTTGTACTTGAGTAAAAGTAGAAGTACTCAGATATTGTACTTGAGTAAAAGTAGAAGTACTCAGATATTGTACTTGAGTAAAAGTAGAAGTACTCAGATGGTGTACTTGAGTAAAAGTAGAAGTACTCAGATATTGTACTTGAGTAAAAGTAGAAGTACTCAGATCTTGTACTTGAGTAAAAGTAGAAGTACTCAGATCTTGTACTTGAGTACAAGTAGAAGTATTCAGATATTGTACTTGAGTAAAAGTAGAAGTACTCAGATATTGTACTTGAGTAAAAGTAGAAGTACTCAGATCTTGTACTTGAGTACAAGTAGAAGTATTCAGATATTGTACTTTAGTAAAAGTAGAAGTACTCAGATCTTGTACTTGAGTACAAGTAGAAGTATTCAGATATTGTACTTGAGTAAAAGTAGAAGTACTCAGATCTTGTACTTGAGTAAAAGTAGAAGTACTCAGATCTTGTACTTGAGTACAAGTAGAAGTATTCAGATATTGTACTTTAGTAAAAGTAGAAGTACTCAGATCTTGTACTTGAGTACAAGTAGAAGTATTCATATATTGTACTTGAGTAAAAGTAGAAGTACTCAGATCTTGTACTTGAGTAAAAGTAGAAGTACTCAGATCTTGTACTTGAGTACAAGTAGAAGTATTCAGATATTGTACTTGAGTAAAAGTAGAAGTACTCAGATCTTGTACTTGAGTACAAGTAGAAGTATTCAGATCTTGTACTTGAGTCAAAGTAGAAGTACTCAGATCTTGAACTTGAGTAAAAGTAGAAGTACTCAGATCTTGTTCTTGAGTGAAAGTAGAAGTACCAGAGTGTAGGAATACTCTGTCACAGTAAAAGTCCTGCATTCAAAATGTTCCTCAAGTAAAAGTAGAAAAGTATTCTCATCAAAATATAGTGAAAGACAGTGAAAGTAGTCGTTGTGCAGATTGGTCCATTTCAGAATAATATATATGATGTGTTTTATAATGATTGATCATGAAAGTGTTCTCAAAGCTGGTGAAGGTGCAGCTAGTCTGAAGTACTTTGTAGACTGCAGGGTAGCTGGTGAAGGTGCAGCTAGTCTGAAGTACTTTGTAGACTGCAGGGTAGCTGGTGGATTTACTCCAGGTGGAACTAAAGTCTGATTCAACACTTGATTAGATTTCACATCATTCATCCACATCTGTAAAGTAACTAAAGGTACTAAATGCATGTAGTGGAGGAAAAGTAAAAAGTAGCAGGAAATGGAAATACTCAAGTAAATTACAAGTAGCTCAAAATTGATAAGCAAATCTACAGAAGAAAAGGACATATATCGCAAATGATCCACAATATAAAATGTCCTGGATAGTAAACCAAGGGCAGCTGAACTTTACACACACTTTCTGATATGTCAAACACACTGAAAGACCATTTAGAGAATATGACTTGTATTGACACGTCTCCAAAGCTGGATTTCAAACTGTTTTTTAAAGTGTTATTTGTGATAAAAGGCCTGAGAGTGATGGAGGAGGATGACCCTCACAGAGATAGTGAGGGGGGGGGAGGCCTTGAGAGACTGAGAGCAGCTGCACTGATAAACAGAGAAACAACTGAAAGGCTGGGAGGCTTCAGGGGAAACTAAGTAGCTTTAAGACATTATCTCAGGCCTTAAAATAGAAAAATGTTTGATAAAAGTTACGAAAATGAGCAACAGCCGAGCTGAAAGCACAACAGCGGAGTGATAGTGTTGTAAACAGGTTCACATGTCTGATAATGTTGAGCAAGTGGTCATTTTTTTTAACATCTACTGCTACTTAGTTGTTGTCTTTTACCATGATGTACTAACTGTATCTGTAATTTGTTTTAATCACTTATTATGTTTTTATTATAAATAACGTGTGACCGTTTTTTTATACAATATGTAGTTCTCCATCCATCCTCTCCCGCTTATCCGTGGTCGGGTCTCGGGGTAGCAGTTCCAGTAGAGAGCCCCAAACGTTCCTTTCCCCTCATCAACCAGCTCTGACTGGGGGGTCCCAAGGCGCTCCCAGGCCAGCGAAGAGATATAACCCCTCCACCTGGTCCTAGGTCTACCCCTCGGTCTCTTCCCAGCTGGACGTGCCTGGAACACTTCCCTAGGGAGGCGCCCAGGTGGCATCCTAACTAGGTGCCCGAACCACCTCAACTGGCTCCTTTCGACGCGAAGGAGGAGCGGCTCAACTCCGAGTCCCTCCCTGATGACCGAACTTCTCTTATCTCTAAGGGAGACACCAGCCACCCTGCGGAGAAAACCCATCTCGACCGCTTGTATCCGCGATCTCGTTCTTTGGGTCAGGACCCATCCTTCATGACCGTAGGTGAGGGTAGGAACGAAGATGGCCCGGTAGACAGAGAGCTTTGCCTTCTGGCTCAGCTCCCTTTTCGTCACGACGGTGCGGTAAAGCGACTGCAGTACCGCTCCCGCTGCTCCGGCCCATCTCACGCTCCATTGTTCCCTCACTCGAGAACAAGACCCCGAGATACTTGAACTCCTTCACTTGGGGTAAGGACTCATTCCCTACTTGGAGTGGACAGTCCATCGGTTTCCTGCTGAGAACCATGCAATATGTAGTTCTAGTCTTTTTAATGAATCTGCACTCTGGCTGACGGATAAAGGAATTCGGATTCCTACATAATATGGAAGTTATTAGAACACTCAAAGAGTTGAGATGACATTTAAAGTGGAAAACTGCAAAAAATGGACAGAGTCGGATAATATTTCAATATGTTTCAAACTCGGTATAACGGAGGAAATAAAGCAGAAAACTTTGAATGAAAACCTTCTGGATTATTCCCTTAAGCAAAGTGGATGTTGCAGGATATTGGTAAACAAGTATATTTCGTTGATACTTTGAATAGATGTTTTCCTATAACGTCAGCAATGACTGTTTCTTTCCTGTGTTCTCACAGAAGAACGCGCTCCAGGCCGGCTGAGAGTATTCTTTGGTTCATCGTGTTCTCGTTGGCTTTCAAGTCATGTGGAAATGTTTCCTATTGGAAATCAACGTTGGACTTCTTGTTCCCATAAAACCTTTTTACTGTTTTACTGAAGGGTCGTGTCCTTTTGTTTGGTGGGTTCAGATAACATGCAGTCTCTTTTTTATTTGTGCATTTCGGTGATGTTAATACGCCATCTGGCATTGATCTCACTTGAGCAAGCTGAAGTGAATTAAAGGAAACAAACGAAGAACAAAAAGTTTGGTTTCTGAGCTAAAACAAACTCCTGCAACCGTGGCGATGTCCGTGACCTCTTACGAATCATCAACAGAAAATCCTAGCGAGTCTAATTAACTCTCCCGTTGTCTTCGGGTCAAATCTGACCGATCTACTACTTTCATCAATCATCACTTTTTTGTTTTACATTCAATTGCATCAAAGCTTTATGATATCCTTCACAGACATTTGAACATATACAACAGCTGATCCACACCACACACACACACACACACACACACACACACACACACACACACACACACACACACACACACACACACACACACACACACACACACACACACACACACACACACACACACACACACACACACACACACACACACACACACACACACACACACACACACACACACACACACACACACACACACACACACACACACCACACACACACACACACACACACACACACACACACACAATGTACAGTTTGAAAGGGTGTCTATTTCGTTTTTTCCATGTCAAGTCCTAATGCAGAAAGTGCTCCATGTCAGTGTTGTGCAGTTTAAAGTAATCTTATTTAAATGTGTGCCTATGTGGTTTTATACCAATGCACGTCAAAGTATTGTTTTAGAAACTGCATTTCTATGGGAACTAATTATAATACATAACGTGTTTGAGTGTAGGAGTGTGAAGGACGGTGGGAGTGAGATTTGTCTTTAGTTTCTGTCGTCAGCTGGTGGATATGACCTTATGGATTTATGTGAAAATGCAAATACAGTACAGTAGACGTACAGCAGATATATAACCGCCAACACTTCAGACATTTAGAAAGCACACGCAACTCACAGTGGGAACTCAGAGCGACATTTAAAAATACAGAGCTCTGCATCCACTGAAATCTGACACCAGAACGCCCTCTGTCTTTGAAACCTGCCAAATGTGTCTATTAATCAATCAAACTTTATTTAAATTGCCAAATATCATAAATTACACTTGTCTCAGGGGGCTTTACAGACTCACGATTAATACAGAGTTCAGTGACATCACGATGCAACACTCGCACTCCTATTGGCTAGCACTCCAACACATTGTACGTGATAGGCTAAGGGGCGGGACATCTCTGAGCTGTTGACCAATCACAACAGAGCCGGACAGCAAACCAATCAGAGCAGACTGGGCTCTGGTTTCAGACAGAGGGTGAAAAGAGGTGCTGCAGCACAGGCAGTGTGAGAACAATAAAGAGCTTTTTGAACATTAAAGCGTGGAGACATGTAGAGACACTACATACTGATATACACCTGAACATCAGCAGGAGAGGACTCTTTAAAGTAGAGACACTACATACTGATATACACCTGAACATCAGCAGGAGAGGACTCTTTAAAGTAGAGACTCTACATACTGATATACACCTGAACATCAGCAGGAGAGGACTCTTTAAAGCAGAGACACTACATACTGATATACACCTGAACATCAGCAGGAGAGGACTCTTTAAAGCAGAGACACTACATACTGATATACACCTGAACATCAGCAGGAGAGGACTCTTTAAAGTAGAGACACTAAATACTGATATACACCTGAACATCAGCAGGAGAGGACTCTTTAAAGTAGAGACACTACATACTGATATACACCTGAACATCAGCAGGAGAGGACTCTTTAAAGTAGAGACACTACATACTGATATACACCTGAACATCAGCAGGAGAGGACTCTTTAAAATAGAGACACTACATACTGATATACATCTGAACATCAGCAGGAGAGGACTCTTTAAAGTAGAGACACTACATACTGATATACACCTGAACATCAGCAGGAGAGGACTCTTTAAAGTAGAGACACTACATACTGATATACACCTGAACATCAGCAGGAGAGGACTCTTTAAAATAGAGACACTACATACTGATATACATCTGAACATCAGCAGGAGAGGACTCTTTAAAGTAGAGACACTACATACTGATATACACCTGAACATCAGCAGGAGAGGACTCTTTAAAGCAGAGACACTACATACTGATATACACCTGAACATCAGCAGGAGAGGACTCTTTAAAGTAGAGACACTAAATACTGATATACACCTGAACATCAGCAGGAGAGGACTCTTTAAAGTAGAGACACTACATACTGATATACACCTGAACATCAGCAGGAGAGGACTCTTTAAAGTAGAGACACTACATACTGATATACACCTGAACATCAGCAGGAGAGGACTCTTTAAAATAGAGACACTACATACTGATATACATCTGAACATCAGCAGGAGAGGACTCTTTAAAGTAGAGACACTACATACTGATATACACCTGAACATCAGCAGGAGAGGACTCTTTAAAGTAGAGACACTACATACTGATATACACCTGAACATCAGCAGGAGAGGACTCTTTAAAATAGAGACACTACATACTGATATACACCTGCACATCAGCAGGAGAGGACTCTTTAAAATAGAGACACTACATACTGATATACATCTGAACATCAGCAGGAGAGGACTCTTTAAAGTAGAGACACTACATACTGATATACACCTGAACATCAGCAGGAGAGGACTCTTTAAAGTAGAGACACTACATACTGATATACACCTGAACATCAACAGGAGAGGACTCTTTAAAGTAGAGACACTACATACTGATATACACCTGAACATCAGCAGGAGAGGACTCTTTAAAGTAGAGACACTACATACTAATACCTCTTCTCTAACCTTGGGGAGAAAACGCAGATAGTTCAAGCTGAAATTAAGCTGTACTTTATGTTTACCTGAGCGAGAGAGAGAGAGAGAGAGAGAGAGAGAGAGAGAGAGAGAGAGAGAGAGAGGTATGGCCTTCAGGATAGAAACTAACAGCAGTCTATTGGTGGAGAAGAGATGAGTGGAAAACAGCCACAAGGGAGCGAGGCAGCGACAGAGAGATAAGTATTATGATAAATGTCACTCTATCATTGCCTGAGGGCGTCTGGAGGGGGCAGACAGAAAGGGACATAGAGGCGAGAGGAGAGGAGGAGGGGTCAGTAGAGCGATAAGTTCAGAAGGGCATCAGGAAACACTGACGCTGAGGGCAGAAGCATGCTGTCGTCATGGTCCAATGTAGAGGCTGCAGGAAGGGCATTAAAACCATTATAAATACAAACTGCTTTATCATAAGAATATTGGACCATTTTCCAACTGTTTCTCTATTTGTTTTAAGGCTATTTTCTTTATCTGCAGTTCGTGGAAGGTTTATGGACTTAAAAGAAAACATGCAAGAGAACAGAATCACAAAAGGAACACATCATATATTACATTAAATACAATTTCGAGTCTAAAACAACTTACAAGTAGTGCATTTAACCAATCAATCAAGTACACGTGAAGTCATAGTGCATGTTGTTTTGTAAGCTACTTGTGAACGCGGCTCAAAACGCTTTTATTATTCACTTCAGGGGACATTACATTGACTTACATGCATTTCCTGGAGACTTATCCTAAGCTTAACCCTAACCAAGTCTTCACCCTAAAATGAATTACGTGACTGTGTAAACAGATTTAGGTCCCCACAAGTATAGTAATGCTAGGCCACACACACACACACACACACACACGAGTTCGGGGTCAGACACATGCTAAGCAAACACATCGACATACTCTTATCCCCATAGTCATGTGATTTACATGGAAAGCCACACACACACACACACACACACACACACACACACACACACACACACACACACACACACACACACACACACACACACACACACACACACACACACACACACACACACACACACACACACACACACACACACACACACACACACACACACACACACACACACACACACACACACACACACACACACACACACACACACACACACACACACACACACACACACACACACACACACACACACACACACACACACACACACACACACACACACACACAGGATGTGTTTGTGTTTTTGTTGGCACAACAACATGGGGAATGTTGTAAACAAACTCAACAGAAGGAAGGAATTCATTACTTTGATGAGAACAACATCAAACTTATGAAGCAACTCATTCCTGACTGGAAGGATCTATCTTGATTAAGAACTCAAGACGTCATTTTGCAAACAATTCCTGTACAGTACTTCATGTGAAAACTCTCAAATATTTAGATTATAATGTTTAAACTAAACCCTACCCCGTCTCCTCCAGAGGGAGCGTCCTGTCCTCTGTGGAGGAGACGGAGCCGGATCTCATTTTATTGAAAAGCCTCGGGGGAAGCCGAGTGCTTCTCATCGGAAGCTGGTTTTTTTGGAAGTGGAGAGGTTAACTCGATGTCTGGACGTGTTGGGAGCAATTTCATTATTTTATTATCAATTGAATTATTATTGTTTTTATTATTATTTTATTAATATTATGCGTTTATTTTTTACGCATTTATTTTCATTGGAATTATTATTTGTTTTATATTTTATGTCAGAGCCTAGTATGCTCTGATTGGCATGATCAGAAAAGCCTATTAGCTTGTAGCCTATTAGCTTATTAGCCTATTAGTTAGCTATGAGTTTGGGTAGCATTCATAGAAAACACCTCTTCATTTAATCCAAGAAATCCGGCAGTGGCTCAGTCAGTAGGGGCTTGGACCGGGAGCCGTAGGGTCGCCGGTTCAAGTCCTCGACCAGACCTAAAATATGGAGTGTGGGCTGCTACTTGGAGAGGACCTCCTGTCCTGCCGTGGTGCCCTTGAGCAAGGCACCGGACACCCCCCTTCCCCCCTCACTCCCACTGCTCCCCGGGCGCTGCCCACTAGCTGCCCACTGCTCCTGGTGCTGGATGGGTTAAAAGCAGTGACGTGCACAGGTACGGGCTAATGTTGCCCGAGCAACAGCCCGTTTGCCATTTGTGTCTGACCTCCCCCTCTGGAGCATGCTCTGGAGAGAGCGAGAGTTTTTTTTGTTTTCTATTGTGACCGAATCAACATGATAAGCCCACATTTAGTATTGTAGCGTCTCAGTGCGATAAAAAAAAAACTTGTCAGCGCTTTCATCTGCCTCCAGTCACGTGACTTTGTTTACAATCCGACAGCTGGAAGCAAAGGCAAGCCCTCCGAGTCCGGCCTCATATGGCTGGTGATCACACCAAATGGCGTTAGAGTATAGGGGACAAACCAGGGGACTTTACTTCCTAAATATAGCCTATGTGTTGTTATTGTGCTTCGGTCTTTCTGTGTCTTTTCACCGGCTCCGTGAACTCCCTCACGGGCCGCTCCCTCTCTTCTCTTGATCGCCCTCTCTCAGAGAACACTTCACTGTCCCGCTTCGTTGTAGGATGTCTGCCATGTCTCGACTTTAGTTTGACCATCTCTGTTATTAGGTTATGGCATTCTAAATAAATAAGTAATGAAATACCTTACCGTGACTACGCTCATAAAGAATGATAAGAATAATGCGTATTGAACTGGTTTCATTAATTCGTGATTTTATTTAAGGTAATTAGTTAGAAGCCCTATTTTATCAGTAGCCATGTCTGCCGAGCAGTTACAAAGGTCAAACTACATTAAAACAGAATTGTCCCCATTTTTCTTTAATAGTTACTAACATTATATATTTTAATCAGATGTGGACCGCACAACATGTGCCTGAATAACGAATGTAGCAGTTGGACATGAAAGTCAACTGATTGTCACTTGCAATGACAGTGTTGTGCTTTTATTACATTACATTTGTTAGACACTTTTATCCAAAGTGACATTCAGTACTGTGGACAATCCCCAGGAGCAATTTGGGGTGAAGTGTCACCATGGAAACAACGACATGCTGACTGCAGCGGGACTTTTGTATTGTGTTGTAGCCATCTCTTTTTCAAGGGAGACCTGCAGCAGACTTGAACTTCCTATCCCCAGATTTGAAGTCCAGCACACTACCCACTGAGCCACAGCCACCCCATTTTATATCATGAACCTTTTACATTAAAAACAAGGGGGGGGGGGGGGGCTTTTTCCAGTTTAGAGCAATAGCCCATCAAATGTCTGTGCACGTCCCTGGTTAAAAGCAGAGCACACATTTCACTGTCTGCATGTGTGACCATTAAAGGAATGGTATGCTCATGACACTCATTTTTAAATAATTATCATCCGATAAAACAGACCAGTCTCTGCCAGTCTTTTTTTTTTTTTTTAATCCGATGACATTATCAGTGATTTTAAACTGATTATATACCGAAATAACATCAACACTGTGGGCGCCGCCATTTCCCGGACGTGACGTAATCCATGCGTTTGGTTTTCGAAGACACGTTGATCTCCATGTTATTTACTGTAGTTTCTCTCTTCAAATATGCCTCACTGTATCGCGAAATATTGCCATAATTCTGATAGGAACAATCCACGGAATGCTCGGTTCCATCTGTTGCCAAAAGGTAAGCGTAAGAAGTACATTCGGAGGCAGTGGCTAGCGAAATGTGGCCGGCCCGAACCGAAAGATTCACAGGCTCATGTATGCAGCGAACATTTCAAATTTCCGGACGACTACTCTGAGAGTATGATAAAACATAACATGGGATTTATGGAACAACCATTACTTAATGGAGATGCAGTACCATCGGTCTTTCTGGTGTCATCACCGACCAGGACACCAGTTCGGCCAGTTGAGAAATCGCCCTCTGCAAGTGTGAAGCGACGGAGGAGCAGAAGTAGTGCTCGGAGTAAGAATAAGGTATGTTATAGCGCATTTCCATTGCAGCAGCTAGCCCCGTTTTAACGTCCTTTAACGTCCAGGCCAGGACAGTTTTTGGTGGCCTTTCCATATAGCGTAGTACCGGCTAGTGTGTATTTTCCCCCAGTTTTTTCCGGCCCCATAAAATCGTGATTCAATGGCCAGGGACAACGAAGCTGAGTATGCTAAACTAGAGAGGGAATCGCTAGCAAGGGTGGTACTACATGCATACATATAGTATCTTATATCATCTTCCTATTATACACACATGCATTTCCAAACATCGGGACTACCTATGTTGCAAATGTATTATCTCTTCAATTTACACACGGCATCTCTTGCAGTCTGTCCGTCCTGGGAGAGGGATCCCTCCTCTGCTGCTCTCCCTGAGGTTTCTCCCATGTTCCCTTTAAACTGTGGGTTTTCTTCGGAAGTTTTTCCTTGTATGATGTGAGGGTCTTAGGACAGAGGGTGTCGTATTGTCATACTGATATGTATGGCTGAATTCCCCCATCCAATCTCTTCACATTGGTCAAAACTTGTTCCTCTGCTGACGAGTCCGAACTGAAATACTCCACCATGTTTCCGTGTGTTGACAAAGTGAACGCATGGATGACGTCACGACCATCACGTGACTACTGAAAATGGCAAACATGGCGGCGGCCAGACGGAATATACAGGTCTTGATAAAAAAGAGCTATAAAATCATTATTTACCGGGGAATATCGCTGATTTCTTCAGGGTATGGTTTAAACATAACGTTTCACTAAATACTGAAGTTTTGATTAATTATCTAATGAGTGGACCATTCCTTTAAAGAGGCTTTCATCCCTCCCATTCTATCTAATTCTATCTGAATCAGTGTCTTCTCGTTGTGACTTGAGAAACAGGAAGTAGTGGATCCGAGGCTGGTTTTCAGAGGGATCAAGAGGTTGGCTCCATGTCACAGTCGGAGGACACCATGTGACCACAACAGGAAGTAGCAGGTGAAGGTGAAATCCAATGAATTATGCCGTTTCTTTCATTGGCATGCGAGTGATTCAAATGAAAACCAGACCGCTCACACTTTCAGAAAACACCAGGCAAAGGAATTCCCCACATCCAGGGATACCATCGCCTCAAATCGCAACACTTTAGACGCGCAAGACTCGTTTTAAATTCACTTGGACAGAAAAATGCAACCGCACGTAATTAATATTTACACAATCCAGGGTGCATCTGATGAATGTTAGGCATGTGCAACCACACACACACACACCTCATGGTGTCCTACATTTGAGCCCATCAGGGTGATTTGTCACTGCGACGACCTCTCAGCCTCAGACTCATTAGCAGCCTGCAGCACATTTGGTCTCGCTTCCAGAAATATGCAACATGGACTCTGAGTTTTTTTTATGTACTGACATTATGCTCTATATCACACACACACACACGCACACACGTTCAGAGTCCATTACCTCAGCCGTGTCTCTTATTTAAAATCCTTTATGGCCCACTCCGCTCCTGTACATTTATATTTGCCATGCCACCAAAACATGTTGGCACACACACACACACACACACACACACACACACACACACACACACACACACACACACACACACACACACACACACACACACACACACACACACACACACACACACACACACACACACACACACACACACACACACACACACACACACACACACACACACACACACACACACACACACACACACACACACACACACACACACACACACACACACACACACACACACACACACACACACACACACACACACACACCTCTAATAAGCCACCTTAATGTCAGCATTATAGTGGGTGTCATTATCTAACAACATGCATCTTCCAGTGTGTGTGTGTGCGTGTGCGTGTGTTCGTTAAGTGCTCACATAACTATCTCCATGGAGACCACATGCGTCTCTATGAGTCTATGACCGCATGCGTCTCTATGACAGTGTGTGTGCATGCTTGTGATGGCTCCAGAGATGGCCGTTCTGCATCTTGAGGAGCGCGGAGCCTCAACAGCGACGTTATGCCCATGAGGGTAAACACAGGAAGACGAATGCAGTCATAACAAATGAAAGATGATACCCACTCGTATCTGGAGGAGCTACAATGAATTGATTAGTCGCTCAATGTTGCTTTATTTCATATTAAAATCCTTTGGGTTCCATACTGACACAACACCTTGGCATTTGAGAAACTGCGATGGACATTTTTGAGAAATAATAAATCATAATGTTCCGACTGTTCTGACACATGTAATAGGTTCAATCCTCCTTGTGTACTACGCGTGTATCCACACAGATTCAAACACGTACAGTAAACCCTTTAAACAGAAACAGCCAGAAACCTGCAGGTATACTTTCTTCAAACAAGCCAAACAATCATAGCTGCAGGGCAAGAACCCGTTAAGTACTCCATTTGTTTGTGTGCTACCTCAACATAACGGTATGTCCCAGAAATGTTCGGCAAATGTGTTCCTGAATATCTGCACAGTTCTAGTTTAAACAAAAATTGTATACGAGTGTTTTTTGTGTGTTAAGATACGCCCTCTTTAGACCTCATTAACGCCTCCACAATATGACCGTTAAACATCATAAATCATACATCAATCAGCTTTTCACCCGCAGAAAAATCCGCCAATTATATAAAATTGTGGCATGCGGCCCTTTAAGCCCTCTGCTCTGGCTCCCTTGAGCTTAGACAAAAATAAGAGGGAAATAAAATAAAAGTATTTGTAAGACTATTTATATTTTGTTGCATGGTTGAAAATGTTTCATATGTTGTATTTTGAGGTGATACTGTGACGCATAAATAAAAAACAAAACGGTTTTAATTAGGTCAACTAAAATATGCGTCACATCCTGCTCCGGTCCCGCGCGAGCGCCTTTTCTTGGAGGCGAATAACCTGACCCCCGGCTCGATGAGCGAGCTATGGATAAATCAAAGAAAAGTACCGGAGGAACACAGGATTTAATTCTGCGTGGACAGAGTTATCTGCTTTCACAGCAAACGATGCTGGTTTACCGGTATGTCTGATATGTAGAGAGAAGTTGTCAACGGTGGTGCAGCCTTTACGTATCGAGGAACAACACGGGAGAGGAAGACAGCTGACGATCTTCAGTCATAATTCAATGGGGTATGTCATTTATTTCAGAAAACACTTTTTGTTATATTCCATGGAATGCTCTTAACGTCCCGATAGCAATGAATATTAAATGCTTTGACAATAAATACATACACAAATTAATCTCTGGAAGCCGTAGCGCTGTAAAAAGCACGACCAATCATCTGAGCCGGCCCGGCTAAAATAACTGGATGGCCTACCTGCCTGTCAGCCTTCCATCTGTGCACAAACTTATCTCGTGCCCTCATTGGTCATGTGCGCGTTCGTGTGTGTTGGAGGAGGGGCTCTGTGAGGAAGTCTGAAGGAAGAGGCATATTTTTTCTGGTTGTGTATTTTCAAATGCTAGCGCACTCGAGCTGGTTTCTCCATTCTTACCTACCCTACCTTTAACTCTTTTTAGGGTGCAGCTATATGTTTTATTTATTTCAAAGTGGGCCCATTTTAATAATATTTGTTTCCCCTTCAAATGTGCAGAGGACTCCCCAAGTGCCGTGTTTAAATTATTTTAAAGTAGGCCTGTGTATTATTTTTAATTCTCCTTATAAGAGTTCTTTGTTTCTTATTAGAGGTTAACAGTTTTATATCATGTAATGAATAGCATAATAAATACAAAAAACCTGTAGTTTTTGTCTGATATAACAATAAAAAACTATGAAATATGTTTTGCGGCTCCAGACAAAAAAACGTTTTGGAAAAAGGAGCAAAATGGCTCTTTTGGTCAAAAAGGTTGCAGACCCCTGGGTTAAGTAAACAAAGCAGAGCAGAGAATATTTAAAAATAATCCAAGCATAGAGTTAAACACGCTGCTTAATCAGATATGCTTAGCGTCCATCTTTACATTTTAGCAGCGTTCAACAGGTGGAGCATCGGGTGCAGAAGATTGGCCAAAAGTAAAAAAATGTAACTCTTTGTTTGCAGAAATATGATCTGTAAAAGGCAGAAGAGGTGTCGCTGCTCATTATGAGATAGAGAAACGGTAAATAATAAACGTTTGGGTGCTGTGAGGATTTAATAATCTCCAGGGAGCTTCACATGACTCATGTATAATGCAGCTTTAAGAGGAGTCATTAAGAGCTGCTCTAATGACAGGGAGTCTTAGGGTTATATGGAACAAATGGCTGTTAAAGGTAGGGTAGGTAAGAATGGAGAAACCAGCTCGAGTGCACTAGAATTTGAAAGTACGCAGCCGAAAATAATCGGCCCCTTCCTTCAGACTTCCTCACAGAGCCCCTCCTCCAGCACACACGAACGCGCACATGACCAATGAGGGCACGAGATGAGTGGGTGCCCCGATGGAAGGCTGACAGGCAGGAAGGCCATCCAGTTACTTTAGCCGGCTCAGATGATTGGTCGTGCTTTTTACAGCGCCATGGCTTCCACAGATGAACTTGTTTTATGTAGGCCTATTTATTGTCAAAGCATGTAATATATTCATTGCTATCGGGATGTTAAGAGCATTCCGTGGAATATAACAAAAAGTGTTTCTGAAGTGAATTACCTACTGTTAGAAATTAAAATCAATGTTTTATAGCATAATTTAGTTTAAACATACCGTCAGTTTAAATGCTGTCTTATACTGAAAAACCAGAAGTTCTCGCGCACAATGTCTGATGTCAAGCTTTTATTCTGAAAATCCTTCATCTCCGGTTAGCATTTAGCATGTGGCTAATATTCCTTTCCCTTTAAATGTGAATTTAGAAGTGAAATGACACGGAGTGTTGCACACCGAAACCTACTGACTTTAACACTACAACTATAGACGTCGAGATATTATTATTGCTGAATATTAAATGAAGGTACAGTTTATTTTAATACGTTTTGTTTACAGACGTGGGTATATGAGAACATCCGGAGCTACCGGAAATGATAACGGCCGTGAAGTATTTCCAGAATTATTAAAAATAATGAATTACAGCCGTAAAAATGCAATAAATGAAAAGTGATGAAAGAGAATATGAGGAGGAGAGGCGTGTTTAGTTATATATTGAATGTACAATGTCTGAATCCTCTGTTATGTGCAACAACGGACATTGAAGAAGAGTGGAGGGCCGGCCCCCAGCAGCGCCAACCGGCACACGGGGAGGAGCCATCGGAGGATACTTATACAGCTGATGTGCTTTTTCTCGGCCCTTCCTTCACTCTCGAGAGCCCGAGAACACAGCTGTTTTTCTCTCTGAACCAGTGGCAGCTGGTGGAAAATATATTTGGTGGGGCTATGGAAATAGGGACCAAACCATAGGTCCCTATGGGGTCCCCTAGGGCGGTCCGGGGGGATTCTTCCCCGGAAGACATTTTTGAGAAATGACCCCTTCAATTATGACTTCTGGTGATGTTAGAGGGGGGGAGGACAAATTGAGTCTTAAAAATATGAGATAATCCATAATCTTCATTGTGGTTAGCTATGAATCTTCCAAAACTGTGCAACAGTACAGGCCCACACACACTGCAGAACACTGGTGCTTTGGGAACACTCAAATGATTTAATTCCCATTTAAAATCAGGAAACTAAATAACATTGTGTGTGTGTGTGTGTGTGTGTGTGTGTGTGTGTGTGTGTGTGTGTGTGTGTGTGTGTGTGTGTGTGTGTGTGTGTGTGTGTGTGTGTGTGTGTGTGTGTGTGTGTGTGTGTGTGTGTGTGTGTGTGTGTGTGTGTGTGTGTGTGTCATGCTTGCCAACCCTCCCGATTTTCGCAGGAGACTCCCAATTTCATTGCCCTCTCCCAAATCAGATTTACTCGCGACTGTTTCCACTCTGACTTTAATACAGCTACACCATTGTTTGGTTGCCATGGTAGCGCGTCTCTTTAGCAGCGCGCGCAACTCAAAGTCTGAGACGGTGAGGAAGATGTAAACTGAACAAGAATCGACAACTCGACCCTCTGCTCACTCTTTTCCTGTAACACACAGGTCCAGCCCCCACACAGGCTCCATGGTGCTGCAGGCATTGCCCTTACAACTACAATAAGCATGTACATGTTAATCTACAGCTCCGGCGATCCACGAGCACCGGGGTCTCCTGCAGACGCAGCCATCCTCGACAACTACTGGAGCGTCACCTTGGATACGAGTCCAAACAACTCACAGACACACAGGCCAGGGTGCTGACAGGGCGCCCTTTGAGCATCAGATCTGACGACGCTGATTGGCTGAAATTATGTTTCGGCGGCATAGTATACAGATAGCAACAGTCAGCTTGTTGGCTGCTGCTGCTCTGGCTGAGGGCTCCTTTCTACCGCCCGGACGAGAGAGAGTATGACACACGCTGTGGCCAGGCAGGAAACATGTATCAGTAACTTTAGACATCGTAAAACAATTTTAAACGAGATTTTATTGTAGATTATACATTTTACTGATAACTATATAGTATTTACCTTGTTGATTAAAATTAAAATAAAAAATAAAATAAAAATATATTTTTTTAAATATTTTTATTTTATTTTTTAATGACAATCAAACAGTACATTTTAATTAAAGTACCCATTTGAACCTTCTCAGAGACTCCATTGGTCTCCTTACTTTTAAAGCTTCTCTCCTGGACGCGAGAATAACGAACAAAGCTAATACTACCCTACCTTTAAGGTGCAGTGATGAAAGTCACTGTATAATAAAAATATTATTATTATGTATTTATTTCAACAAGGACCATGCATACAAATACATTAATCTCAGAAAAGAGAAGAGATGAATTATGCCAGATTAGAGCTCATTTCCATCTGCAGTCCTTAGGTAAGTAAGGTGAGAGTAAAGTAAGAATAAAGCACAGAAAACTGATTGGCAGATTTGTTTTGAGACATATATCCTCTTAACCAGAGATCCCACAAATACATCATGATTTTGCTCAGGGCTATATTATTGGTATACACAAAATAAACATTTGATAGATTTCTGCACGGCAAAACATCGATTGCAATGTTTTGGTAAAAGATGAATGGTCCAAGTTCTTCCTGTCGGTGAGGTTTGGCCAATGAAAACACTTTATCTCAGAAAAAGTGATGCATAGAAATGAAAACATTAAATATATTATTTTGTAAAAAAATTCATTTAGAGATAAGATTTATCTCTAGACACATTTAAAAAAAAAAATAGGATGTATTTGATGCTTCAGGTGGTGCTTTGGATTGCGATTTACGTGTGTGTCAAATCAATAGTTCTCGATTGTGTGCATGTAAAAAAAATGCTTGAAAAATGACAAACATTTGAAAGAAATGATGATGTGTGATATTTGTTTATCTGTGGACCACATGAAGAATATCTGTTCCTGCAATAACACCTAATTAGGATCCTAAATAAAGTATGGAATATAAAGTACCCCTCCTCATCCTCACTCTATCACAGTGAAGCTGTTGCATGTCATCTTTCTTCTCCTCTCAGCCTCATTCATGTCATTTCATCTCCGTCTCCTTTGTGGTGTTGAGTGTCTCTCTAGGGAGCAGCACTCTCCTCTCCTCTCCTCGCCCCCCTGTGCTCCACTTCTTTCTCCTGTATTATCACTCTCATACATGCTTCTTTTTTTCCCCCACATGCTCCAACGTCCCCTCCATATCTCTGGTCCTCCCCTCCTGGCTCCCCTCTCAGCTGGAGAGGACACACACAGGGCGGTAATGAGAACACACAGCCCAGACGGCAGGAGGCACGCTTTCAGAGGCCGTCGTCCATCCCTGTAACCATGGAAATAAGTACCACCACTGTAGTGCGACACACACACACACACACACACACACACACACACACACACACACACACACACACACCACACACACACACACACACACACACACACACACACACACACACACACACACACACACACACACACACACACACACACACACACACACACACACACACACACACACACACACACACACACACACACACCACACACACACACACACACACACACACACACACACACACACACACACACACACACACACACACACACACACACACACACACACACACACACACACACACACACACACACACACACACACACACACACACACACACACACACACACACACACACACACACACACACACACAAAGAGGGATTGTGCATTGTGGTGCTCTTGATTCCTCGAATGCATTCAATCTGAAACATCTTTACTCAGAGGGGTTTGTCGGCACACCACTCCACAGCTGGACCCCCGAGAGCACACCAACGCCTCCAGGGATAGAACATATCAAAATGTCTTCTTACAGTGTGACTCCCACATGTACACATCACAGGAGAGTGATGGAAATACCTGCATCGTGTACAGATATGACATATTAAAATGTGTGTGTTATATGGAGTATGAATAAACATACGAGCAACAGCTGGCGTTGAACACAGAGTGCTGCACAATATGCACCACATGAATACATCAAAACCATCCGCATAATCTTCAACAAGTATTAGTATCACATGTCGTCTACATATAGTTTGGAGTACTACACTTGTATTCCCCTTCCTCAGGATCCAAAACAGGAGGTCAAAGGTCATTTAAGCTCCTTCAGAACACACAACGCTTAACTTCTTTGCAAATGTTTTAAAACGCTTTCCGCTGTAAACTGTACATGCTATTGATGAACTCACAAGTACAACACACTACGTTTGGATTTCTTTTTGTAATGTATTTGTTCATGGCTTCTCTGTGGTCATAGAGTGGTTATTTACGAATTGTATATCTCAAATGTTTGTGTTGTGATTGTATTGTGACGTATTGTATTGGTTTGTTTTAGTTTTCTAGTTACTGTGTCGTTAGGACTCCTGTCAAAACGAGATGGTTCTTCTGGACAGAACAGGGTTACCCTAAATTAATAGATTTCAGTTCATACATTCAGCATCAACGTCACAATGAGCACATGTGCAACGGCCACATTGGATACGCCTTTATCAAGCGGAAATAGTGAGATGAATGTGTCAGAGCAGCAGCAACACGAAAGACAGGACAAGCATACCAGGAAGTGCAATGTCAAGACCGGAGAAATGCAAATCAAGTTAGACGTCACTCGACATTGTACATGCTATTGCGAGCATAACATGGTGAAAACAATCCGTCTAAATCAACAATCGGGACGGGAATGTTCGGATTTCCAAAGGGAGGTTCTGTGAATAAATTAAAAATCAAGAACCGAAATAATTGAACTATTCATATCTTAGACTGCACTGTAACTTTTATCTTTTAATGCTTATTTTATTAGCTTTTCTTTTTAATGACTGATTTTAAATGCCATTTTCTTAAAGGAATGGTATGCTCATGACACTCATTTTTAAATAATTATCATCCGATAAAACAGACCAGTCTCTGCCAGTCTTTTTTTTTTTTTTTTAATCCGATGACATTATCAGTGATTTTAAACTGATTATATACCGAAATAACATCAACACTGTGTGCGCCGCCATTTCCCGGACGTGACGTAATCCATGCGTTTGGTTTTCGAAGACACGTTGATCTCCATGTTATTTACTGTAGTTTCTCTCTTCAAATATGCCTCACTGTATCGCGAAATATTGCCATCAATTCTGATAGGAACAATCCACGGAATGCTCGTTCCATCTGTTGCCAAAAGGTAAGCAGTAAGAAGTACATTCGGAGGCAGTGGCTAGCGAAATGTGGCCGGCCCGAACCGAGAGATTTACAGGCTCATGTATGCAGCGAACATTTCACATTTCCGGACGACTACTCTGAGAGTATGATCAAACATAACATGAGATTTAATGGAACAACCATTACTCAATGGAGATGCAGTACCATCGGTCTTTCTGGTGTCATCACCGACCAGGACACCAGTTCGGCCAGTAGAGAAATCGCCCTCTGCAAGTGTGAAGCGACGGAGGAGCAGAAGTAGTGCTCGGAGTAAGAATAAGGTATGTTATAGCGCATTTCCATTGCAGCGGCTAGCCCCGTTTTAACGTCCTTTAGCGTCCAGGCCAGGACAGTTTTTGGTGGCCTTTCCATATAGCGTAGTACCGGCTAGTGTGTATTTCCCCCCAGTTTTTCCGGCCCCATAAAATCGTGATTCTATGGCCAGGGACAACGAAGCTGAGTATGCTAAACTAGAGAGGGAATCGCTAGCAAGGGTGGTACTACATGCATTCATATAGTATCTTATATCATCTTCCCATTATACACACATGCATTTCCAAACATTTGGACTACCTATGTTGCAAATGTATTATCTCTTCAATTTACACACGGCATCTATTGCACGTCTGTCCGTCCTGGGAGAGGGATCCCTCCTCTGCTGCTCTCCCTGAGGTTTCTCCCATGTTCCCTTTAAACTGGGGGTTTCTCTCTGGAAGTTTTTCCTTGTACGATGTGAGGGTCTTAGGACAGAGGGTGTCGTATTGTCATACTGATATGTATGGCTGAATTCCCCCATCCAATCTCTTCACATTGGTCAAAACTTGTTCCTCTGCTGACGAGTCCGAACTGAAATACTCCACCATGTTTCCGTGTGTTGACAAAGTGAACGCATGGATGACGTCACGACCATCACGTGACTACTGAAAATGGCAAACATGGCGGCGGCCAGACGGAATATACAGGTCTTGATAAAAAAGAGCTATAAAATCATTATTTACCGGGGAATATCGCTGATTTCTTCAGGGTATGATTTAAACATAACGTTTCACTAAATACTGAAGTTTGGAATAATTATCTAATGAGTGGACCATTCCTTTAATGAGTCTTTCATTTTTTGTTTTTGTTTTAATGTTTCTTTTATTATCTTTTACTGTTTTTAAATGCCTTTATCTGAATGTCTTTCATTTTTGTAAAGCACCTTGAATTGCCTGGTGCTGGAAGGTGCTGTATAAATAAACTTGCCTTGCCTTACAACTTGTTTGCAGTTTGACACCAAAAACAAAGCATTTCCTGAGACTAGGGAAGTCTGGGAATCTCCGATTTAAGGCGTCTTCGATATTCAATGTTTGCTGTTATTGATTAACAAGCAGTCTCTGCATGCACAGCTGACGACCAATCACAATGTCCATCCATGTATCAATCATAGTGTTTGACAATGGGCCTGGAACATAAGAAAAACACTTATTTGGTCAAGCTGATTGCATTATTTCATATCCAATCTTTATTTCAGACTCAAGGTCCATATCACAAAAAGACAAAAACACTCATCAATAAAGAAGATAAAAAGCTAAACAGATAAAAACAAACAGATAAAAACATAAAATCAGTCCATTCACAGCGAGCCACACGTGCTCACCGTCTGTAGAGGCTGTTGCGCCAATGTCTCCAAATCATGGAAGAGAACCGGGTAGAACTCTTCACAGGGTTAATTAAAATCGAGATAACATGATTGGCCCGAGTCTTCCAGGCGACACATGAATCTGTACATTAACTTTCTTAAAAGTGCTTGACAGGTAGGTGCCCCCAAGTTAACAAACAGCCAACTGGCACTGTGCCATCTCGGGACCCTCAGCAGCAACCGGAAAGCATCGTTAAAGCAACTTTTAGTTTTTGCATGCTTCTAGCCGTGTAGCTACTCCACAGGTGAGCCGTGTAGCATGGTGTTCATATCCCAGATGGATCACAATGTTGGTTATTTCTCCATTTCCCTGCACACCACACACACACACACACACACACACACACACACACACACACACACACACACACACACACACACACACACACACACACACACACACACACACACACACACACACACACACACACACACACACACACACACACACACACACACACACACACACACACACACCCTAAAGGTTAAATACAGGATGGTATTTAAGGGGTTACACATGAACTACAACGTCCATGATGCAACCAGCCATTTGCAATCGCTCTCAAGTACATCAGAAAATACCAAAAACAAAATCACCTGTACAAGACAATTATTCATGTAGATGTGTTCCAGTAACGTACAGCGTTGTAACCATCTACACCCTGGATGTTACGTAACGAGTTCATCACAGAGCAGAGGAATCTATAAAGTGATTAGATGGAGCGACACGATAAAGAACTGGTGTACACAACTCTGCTCTAAAGCTGCGATGTGCCCTGAAAGCTCAGCATGGATTTATTCCACTCTGAAAGTGTGCCGTTGTTGAAGCTGGTGTTTGTCTACAGGACGGCTTAATCACAAAAGATTATGGTTACGAGTTGTGTGTGTGTGTGTGTGTGTGTGTGTGTGTGTGTAAACAGACAGAAACAAAGAGATTACAAATGGAAACCGTAAACACGGCAGCTCTCACTAATGGGCTTTTCCTCCTCGGGCTCACTCATTGGCTAATGGTACTTTATAGGGGTGTTGCAATCCAGAAGTGATGACGATTACTTCTGCATTTCAAGAGGGACATATTGATGTCTTGGGAATGATACACATCTGATGAA
Organism: Pseudochaenichthys georgianus; assembly: GCF_902827115.2. Taxonomy (NCBI): domain Eukaryota; kingdom Metazoa; phylum Chordata; class Actinopteri; order Perciformes; family Channichthyidae; genus Pseudochaenichthys; species Pseudochaenichthys georgianus. Next base: position 22,489 of record NW_027262966.1, read on the forward strand.
ACAGCCCCTTAAATCATAAATGCTCAAGTCATTTCAGTAATGTTGTACAGTTATGCTAACTGTTATGTCTGTTCACCTTGTTTGTATTTTGAGTGCATTTGATCGAAAAAGAAACACAATATAGAAAGTTAAAAACGGCTGAAGTTTTCTATGGATATTGTTCGTGTTTCAAAGAAGCGCTTTTGAGGTTTTCTCTTTCCTGTAGTGTGTTGAATTGATTTTCTGTGCATGTAAACGGTCTGCAAAGGGTAACATCCAGACGTTCTGGAACAGAGTGACATCACTATGGAACACCTGAGTTATATTGGCTGGCGCTCCAACACATTGTACGTGATAGGCTAAGAGGCGGGACATCTATAAGCGCTGGACCAATCACAACAGAGCCGGCCAGATAACCAATCAGAGCAGACTGGGCTCTGGTTTCAGACAGAGGGTAAAAAGAGGTGCTGCAGCACAGGCAGTATGAGAAACATAAAGAGCTGTTTGAACATTAAAGCATGGAGACACTACATACTGATATACACCTGAACATCAGCAGGAGAGGACTCTTTAAAGTAGAGACACTACATACTGATATACACCTGAACATCAGCAGGAGAGGACTCTTTAAAGTAGAGACACTACATACTGATATACACCTGAACATCAGCAGGAGAGGACTCTTTAAAGTAGAGACACTACATACTGATATACACCTGAATATCAGCAGGAGAGGACTCTTTAAAGTAGAGACACTACATACTGATATACACCTGAACATCAGCAGGAGAGGACTCTTTAAAGTAGAGACACTACATACTGATATACACCTGAATATCAGCAGGAGAGGACTCTTTAAAGTAGAGACACTACATACTGATATACACCTGAACATCAGCAGGAGAGGACTCTTTAAAGTAGAGACACTACATACTGATATACACCTGAACATCAGCAGGAGAGGACTCTTTAAAGTAGAGACACTACACACTGATATACACCTGAATATCAGCAGGAGAGGACTCTTTAAAGTAGAGACACTACATACTGATATACACCTGAACATCAGCAGGAGAGGACTCTTTAAAGTAGAGACACTACATACTGATATACACCTGAACATCAGCAAGAGAGGACTCTTTAAAGTAGAGACACTACATACTGATATACACCTGAACATCAGCAAGAGAGCACTCTTTAAAGTAGAGACACTACACACTGATATACACCTGAACATCAGCAGGAGAGGACTCTTTAAAGTAGAGACACTACATACTGATATACACCTGGAAATGAGTAGGATATGTCTCCTTTACATCAATATTGAGGAAACCAGGGTAACGTCTTTAAGCTGTGAGGGAGGTGGATTTGTCGACAAATCCATATTTATCACAAGCACGACTGACAGACAACGGTTTGCAGGGTCTGTCAATTGAAAAAGTGACCCCCAAATCTCCTCAGTGAGAGTTTAAAGCCGTGAGAGTTGGAGAGCAAAGGTGATAAATATCCATTCTCACACTTCATATGGAGTTGAAGTTCTGCTTGACCGAGGTAAAGTGCGTTCAGAGCAGAATATGAGGCTGACGCGCACCGCTGCACCGCTAATGGTTGACTAGCACAATGTTGTGGGTCATGCCGCTGCGAATTTCAATTACATCTGACGTGAACACACACAAACACACACTCGCTCTGCCTCTAAGGTGTGCAATAAGACTACCTCAGCACGGTGTCATGCTCCACTGAGACGCAGCGCTCTAATACAGCGCCCAGCAGAGGACAAGGAGACAGGAGAGAGAAGAGACAAGATCATAGGAGAAGTCTTTTTTACACTGAAGTCAACATGTACATTTTCTACTTTCTTGTTTATTTCTTGTCATTAAATGTGTATTGTACAATGCCATGTCTCTTATGCTGCTGCAACACAAACATTTCCTCTTATCTTAAGTCCCATTTAGATTTGTTACCAATACAAATAAGATAAAAACCTTAAAAGTTACAAAAAAATACGGATTTTTCAAAAATGATTATTGTGGAGAGGACTTATTTGTCATGATTATTAACTGTAAACGTCGTTTTATTTTATAGTGGAATTAAACACTGCACAAACTGATGTTATTTGAAAGGTAAATTGATGCCCAACATTACCTTCAAACTGCGCAGAGCAACAGCTGAGAGGGAAGTGTGACTGAGGGAAGATACACTCTGAGGCTAAAAGAGGGAGCTGGGACACAATGGGGAGGAGACAGGGTGTGTGTGTGTGTGTGTGTGTGTGTGTGTGTGTGTGTGTGTGTGTGTGTGTGTGTGTGTGTGTGTGTGTGTGTCTGTGTGTGTGTGGCAATTAAGATTTATTTTCAGCACTGAGCCAGGCTGACAGAGAGCCACACCTCGATTGAGCCTTCTATTCCCATAGCACTCGGTAGCAATGATTGTATGTGCTTTTTTAACGATAAAATTGTTACTCTTAGAAACAAAATTAATGACCTCTTGCCTTTGACCAGTATAGTGTTATCAACAGCTCCCGGAAACGTAAGTTCTAATATTACACTAGATAGTAAACTAGAATGCTTTTCAGCCATAAACCTTGAACAATTACATTCAATGATTCTCTCTTCTAAACCATCCACGTGCATGTTAGACCCAATTCCAACTAAGCTGTTGAAGGAAGTTTTTCCATTAATTAGCACTTCTTTATTAAATATTATGAATATGTCTTTATTATCAGGCTATGTTCCACAATCATTCAAAGTAGCAGTGATAAAACCGCTTCTTAAAAAGCACAACCTCGATCCAGAGGTTTTAGCCAACTATAGACCTATTTATTTGAAGATTTTCAGTCTGGCTTTAGAACACATCATAGCACAGAGACAGCTCTGGTTAAAGTCACAAATGACATTCTAATAGCCTCAGACAAGGGACTTGTCTCTATTCTTGTTTTGCTCGATCTCAGTGCTGCTTTTGATACTATCGACCATGATATCCTATTGCAAAGACTAGAGCACTTAGTTGGCATACAAGGAACTGCTTTAGGCTGGTTTAGGTCCTATCTATCTGAACGCTCTCAGTTTGTATGTGTTAACGATGAATCTTCCACGCAAACCAAAGTTAGCCATGGAGTGCCACAGGGCTCAGTGCTCGGACCTATTTTGTTCACATTATATATGCTTCCGTTAGGCAATATTATATGGAATCATTCTGTAAACTTTCATTGTTATGCGGATGATACTCAACTATATTTATCAATCAAGCCTGATGAAATTAATCATCTAAATAAAATTCAAGACTGCCTTAAGGACTTAAAAACGTGGATGACCTTAAACGTTTTGATGTTAAACACGACCAAAACTGAAGTTATTGTACTTGGCCTGAAGAATCTACGAAACAAATTATCTAAAGACATACTAACTATGGATGGCATTAATTTGGCCTCCAGTGAGACTGTAAGGAATCTTGGTGTTATATTTGATCAGGATTTATCCTTTAACGCCCACATAAAATCAATTTCAAGGACCGCCTACTTCCATCTACGTAACATTGCAAAGATCAGGCATATCTTGCCTCAAAACGATGCAGAGAAACTAGTCCATGCATGTGTTACTTCTAGGCTGGATTATTGTAACTCTTTATTATCAGGGAGTACCAAGAAGTCAGTCAAGTCGCTTCAGCTGATTCAAAATGCTGCGGCTCGTGTACTAACCAGAGTTAGGAAAAGGGACCACATTACTCCTGTTCTGGCTGCCTTACACTGGCTCCCTATAGAACACAGGATAGAATTTAAAATTCTTCTTCTCGCCCACAAAGCCCTTAATGGGCAGGCGCCATCTTACCTTAAAGAACTCATTATACCCTACTGTCCTACTAGGGCATTGCGTTCCAAGAATGCAGGGTTGTTGGTTGTTCCTAGAGTCTCTAAAAGTACAATGGGAGCCAGAGCCTTTTCTTATCAAGCTCCACATTTGTGGAATCAGCTTCCAGTTTGTGTTCGGGCGGCAGACACCCTATCCGTTTTTAAGAGTGCGCTTAAGACCTTCCTTTTTGATAAAGCTTATAGTTAGGGCTGATTAGATTCAGCCCCTAGTTTTGCTGATATAGGCTTAGTTTGTCGGGGGACATCTTACTTCTTCCTTCTCTCGGTCTGTACCTGTGTACTCTCATGTTCCGATTAACCCAGCTTCCCCAAATGTCTTTCTTTTTGGTGTCTATATACGCCGGGATCCGGAGTCATGGATGATCCTGCGGTCCTGTGTCCTGGATCGCGAGCCCTGGATCGCGAGTCGTGGCTGTGTTCCTGGATCATCGGTCCTGGATGGATATCCTCGTGGATTCATCTTCCTATTATACACACATGCATTTCCAAACATTTGGACTACCTATGTTGCAAATGTATTATCTTTTCAATTTACACACGGCATCTATTGCACGTCTGTCCGTCCTGGGAGAGGGATCCCTCCTCTGTTGCTCTCCCTGAGGTTTCTCCCATTTTCCCTTTAAACTGGGTTTTCTCTGGAAGTGTTTCCTTGTACGATGTGAGGGTCTGAGGACAGAGGGTCTAAGGACAGAGGGCCTAAGGACAGAGGGTCTAAGGACAAAGGGTCTAAGGACAGAGGGTGTCGTATTGTCGTACTGATATTCTGTACACACTGTGAAGACCACTGAGACAAATGTAACATTTGTGATATTGGGCTATATAAATAAACATTGATTGATTGATTGATTGAGAACACATCTAGGGGGTTACCTTGATAAAAAAAGAACAATACATGTGTGCATTGATGAGCAGTTACAACATGTGTGTGTGTGTGTGTGTGTGTGTGTGTGTGTGTGTGTGTGTGTGTGTGTGTGTGTGTGTGTGTGTGTGTGTGTGTGTGTGTGTGTGTGTGTGGTCTAGCATTACTATACTTGTGGGGACCTACATCTGTTTACACAGTCACGTGTGGGGACTCGCCTCCCTTATGGGGACAAATTGGAGGTCCCCATAAGGGGAGTCATTAATTTCAGGGTGAAGACTTGGTTAGGGTTAGGCATGTGTTGTTATGGTTACGGTTAGGATAAGTCTCCAGGAAATGCATGCAAGTCAATGTAATGTCCCCTGAAGTGATGTATACATGGTGTGTGTGTGTGTGTGTGTGTGTGTGTGTGTGTGTGTGTGTGTGTGTGTGTGTGTGTGTGTGTGTGTGTGGTGTGTGTGTGTGTGTGTGTGTGTGTGTGTGTGTGTGGTGTGTGTGTGTGTGTGTGTGTGTGGTGTGTGTGTGTGTGTGTGTGTGTGTGTGTGTGTGTGTGTGAGTGAGAGTGTGTGTGAGTGTGAGTGACAGGCAGAGATGGAGAAGACAGCTTTGTGCTCAGGCAGACGTGGAGCAGCGCTAAATAAATCAGCCGGCGTGGCAACTAAGTGTGACTGAAATGTTTACGATATGGAGGATAATGGAGAGACAGACGAGGGAGAGAGGGGGAGAAGAAGAGGGGAGAGAGGGAAGCCCGCCTGCCCGTCATCAAGAGGCAGATAAAGAGTCAAGAAAGAACAGGAGAGATAGGGGGGTCTTTGGGGGGTAAAGGCAGACAACCAAACAGCCTGGACTCATTTCACCATCAGCAGCTTATCATGAATATCATTATTTACACAAATACATCATATTGTAATGTACATATTTCAACATACGTATTGTTGTCAACATGCACATTTTGGTTTCATGTCTTCCGTTTATGTGAATATTGTTAAGTTAGTAAAGTTTTCTGTTTCTGATGTGAGTAAGTAAGTGTTTGTTTAAAACTCCCACACTTCATACTTTACTTGGAAGGCCATAACAGGCCTCCCTCAGGATAGGCAGCAGACCTTTGACCCGTTGGAAAAGCAAGAATACTTCAGTAAAAACGGTATGTCCACACAGATGCATTGTGGGCGCAGAGAGTTCAAAAAGTGGCCGATTTTGGGCAGCGCCGACATGAGCAGCTGAAGACATTTAAAGCACAGAGACCTCTAATGAACTTCACAGATTTGTGCATCAGTGTTGCCATGGAGAAAAGGAACAACACGCCCTTTGTGTAATGACAAATGTATTTCTCTATTGAACGAATAAAACAAAACATGCAGCCATTGCTTTCTGATCATGCACACACATGAACAAGAAGGTAGAGGAACAAACACACGTAAACACACATAGTAATTAGAGATGTCCCGATCCGATCACGTGATCGGGATCGGAGCCGATCACGTGATTTTCAAAAGATCGGAATCGGGAGGAAAAAATCGGGGATCGGGATTTTTTTTTTTTTTTTTTTTTTTTAATAAAATATTTTTATTATTTTATTTAATGTTACAAAACAAAAATGACCATGTTGACGTCTTAAAGTCATCCTGAGGCCTTCGTTTTGGTTTAAAATTACACAACATCATGTATGTGTAGCTTCTTTGGGGCTTGTTTTCAGACCTGGTTGCGTATTCCTCTGAAATCTGGCAACAGAGTGGGCGCAGTGTCTGATAGTAGCATCAAGCTAACGAGAGGCTACGTTCAGCTGGTGACTCGGGAGTCGGGACAGAGAAAATGTCAGGAGTTTGGAAGTATTATAAAATTGAAAGCGAAGGCGGTGGAACAGCCAGATGCAATGTTTGCAAGGCAGAGGTTCCGCGTGGTGGAAAGAACAGAGCTACGTTCAACACGACCAATCTAACACGCCACCTGAGAAACAAACACCAACAACAACACAACGAGTACACAGCGGCCACTCAGGTAACGGCACTGAAACAACCGACACTTTCAGAGGCTTTCAAAAGGAAAGAGAAACTGCCCCAGAACAGTGAAAAGGCCAAAACAATAACAGCCAAGATAGCTGAATTCATCGCGTTGGATGACCAGCCGTTATCTGTTACCTTTTTTTCTCTTAATGCATTGCATAAAGATCGGATCGGGAAAAATCGGTATCGGCAGATTGTCAAAATCAAATGAATGGAATCGGATCGGGAGCAAAAAAAGGTGATCGGGACATCCCTAATGGTAATGCATGTCAAACAACCTCATCCAATCCGTGTGCGCCTTCTGTAATGAAATGCTAATCTTTGCAAACGGACAAACATACTTATTAACATTATGAACATGCACACATACACGTGCACAAAGCCCCTTATGCGATGCATGGCATGTGATTGGGACGTGATGAAACACGGTCAAATCCACTGATATAAATGCATATCTGAAACTCTGGCTGAGTGAATGTACAGGTGTGAATGTGTCCGTGTGCACATTGGGATGTTTTACCTAAATCTCTGCAAATATGGAATCTAGGTGTGCAATGGTACGATTATGATTTACTTGAATGTCCAACATCACTCTATAAAATATGTAATAGCTCCAAAGTGTCTCAAAATAACAAAGCATTTAGATTTGAAAGTAATAATATGTTTCAAGAGCTCGCCAAGAATATATTTGTACGTGTATTTCGTAAGGATATTTGTTCGACATGTATTTCACTTTAAGAACTAATTCCACAGTATCAGAGACACGTCTGAATGACTTGAGCAAAGTTACATAAAGCACTTTCTCAAGGGCTCATATAGAAAACACAGACGTCTGCAAATCCAATTTTGAGAAAGATGATGACAGATAATGTGCACGACAAAAGCTTCAGACATTATCGCTGAGATGAGGTGATTTCAGCAATTATCGCTTCTTGGTTTAGATAAGAGCTGGCCGATGAGAAAGGAAGATGTTCTGTTCATTCGGGCGTTGAGAAAAAGCTACTGTATTTGAGGAGTAAATGGACTCATCATGATGCCTCCGCTCCTCCTGCAGCAGTCAGAAATAAAAACAGCAGAGGAGGTAGAGTGTGAGGGGGGGGTAGAGGGGGGGGGGGGGGGCTGGGGAAATCACTTCATGCTAGAAAAGCTGTAATTATTTTAATTAGCCCTTGTTTAAATCTGAAAAGAGGCCCGAAGCTGGAGCTGAGGCAGACGTGGGATCATCATAATGGTGTGTGTGTGTGTGTGTGTGTGTGTGTGTGTGTGTGTGTGTGTGTGTGTGTGTGTGTGTGTGTGTGTGTGTGTGTGTGTGTGTGTGTGTGTGTGTGTGTGTGTCATGTGTCTTACTGTCCTCAAGAAGAATCACTGTTTTGCTAAACTTGTTTTTTGTTGTGTTTTTTCTAAACGTCTGTTTGTGTACCAGCCGGGTTCACCAGTCTCCTGCTCATTAACAAACATGGCGGCTTTTCAGCTTCCCTTCCATTCCTGCAGAAAAATGTCACAATCCGAGTGATTACTGTAAGGAACTGTATCTGTAAAGAGGAACGGGAGCCGTAAGCAGCTCTTTAAGGTTATGGATGAATAGTTTCCGCTTGTGTTCCACAGTAGTTAGATAAGTTGTGACACAAAATCAGCGAGAACACGAAATGTATGTGCAATTAAATAAATTACTGTTATGGGAATATTAGGAGTTAATGATTAACAGTGAGTGGCACTAATTCTCCAGTCAGGTTGCATTAATATTAAGTGAATATTCTTTGTGAATGGAGGTTTTGAAGCCTCGAGTTTTGGTCTTCGCCATCTTGTTTTATTAGAAGTTGGAGCAAAAAAGGTTCAATTAAATGTGAACAAGACAGTTTTAGGTTTTTCAATGTGTTATAATAAACTGTAAAAACTGAAAACACATCCTGTTAATGTCTTGAACCTGTCAATCAAAAGGAAGCCCCGCCCTAAAACATACGCTTCTTTATCGTCTGTTTTACTCTAAATCAGGGGTGTCAAACTCAATTTCATCGCGGGCCACATTAGCATTATGGTTGCACTCAAAGGGCCGGTTGTAACTATATAAATATACATATATAAATACAAAATAGATATATAAAATAATGTGTTATGTTACATTATTGCCTCTGAATTGGAATATTATCGGTTAAGGTAATAACTTAGTAATTATCTACGTCTGAAAGCAGAAGTCCAGGGCAAATAATTGCAACTCTCTTCAGTGTGCAAAACGAGATGCATTGTGGGACATGTAGTTTATGGGCAACCTGCTTCTGTAAAGTGCCATCTAACCGTATAATAAACTTATTATATTCTTTGCAAGCTCTTGTGGGCCACATAAAATGAAGTCGCGGGCCGGATTTGGCCCCCGGGCCTTGAGTTTGACTCCCCTGCTCTAAATGAAACCATAATTGACTGAATGAACATCCTAATGTATTGAAGAAGACTTGAAACTAGAGATTGAGACTCATTAGGAAAATGTTTATGGGGGAGTGCAGACCATTTACATGCACACACACCCATATACAGTATATTTATATACAGTATTTCCTGTTGTGTGTGTATATGACACACAACAGGAAAGGGAAGGTGCCAAAAAGCATAAAGGGACGTCTTTAAGTCTTTATAATTGCATTTTGTATTTTTGACGCACCAACTTTTCCACCTCAACAATATGTAAAGGCATCTTTTCAGGGTTTTCCCGCTGAGGTGTTAAGCATAAATTCGAAATGTGTTTAAAAACAGGTTGATGGAAACACATTGCCCTCCACAACCTCCCACAGTTTGAACTCTGCCGCTGAGACCCTCCGAAACAGTCTGCACAGAGAGAACATGTAACATTGGGTGTGTATCTGAAACGCCAGATGGAGAAGTCAGAGGAGCCATTATTTTGTTTCCCTCGCTCAGTAGCCAGGGAAACCGACCAAAGATGTCCTCATTCGGGGTCAAAGGGTCGTGGCTGACGTGCAGGAAGTGGCTGATGGGGAGAGAGATTTGATTTGACCATTTAGGCTCAAAGGGATGCAACAGAGTCAGGCAGAAAGAAGGAAGAAGGCCTGAGGTCCTGATGGAGGTTTTATGGTTTGTGTGTCCACTCCACCCTGCATGGCTGGAGCAGAATGACCTCACCAACGAACACACAGAGTGATACGTGAAGAAGAGAGACACTGATCAGAGTGAAGCATCTGATGTCTGTTTTTGGATCCGGATCAGAATCGACTCGGCCAGAAAAGGCCATTAAAACATCACTATGAAACACTCATACTTCTATTCTATTGGTTAGCGCTTCAACACATTCTACGTGACAGGCTAAGGGGCAGGACATCTAAGCGGTTGACCAATCACAACAGAGCAGGCCAGCTAACCAATCAGAGCAGACTCAGCTCTGGTTTCAGACAGAGGGTGAAAAGAGATGCTGCAGCACAGGCAGTGTGAGAACAATAAAGAGCTTTTTGAACATTAAAGCATGGAGACATGTAGAGACACGACATACTGATATACACCTGAACATCAGCAGGAGAGGACTCTTTAAAGTAGAGACTCTACACACTGATATACACCTGAACATCAGCAGGAGAGGACTCTTTAAAGTAGAGACACTACATACTGATATACACCTGAACATCAGCAGGAGAGGACTCTTTAAAGTAGAGACACTACATACTGATATACACCTGAACATCAGTAGGAGAGGACTCTTTAAAGTAGAGACTCTACACACTGATATACACCTGAACATCAGCAGGAGAGGACTCTTTAAAGTAGAGACACTACATACTGATATACACCTGAACATCAGCAGGAGAGGACTCTTTAAAGTAGAGACACGACATACTGATATACACCTGAACATCAGCAGGAAAGGACTCTTTAAAGTAGAGACACTACATACTGATATACACCTGAACATCAGCAGGAGAGGACTCTTTAAAGTAGAGACACTACACACTGATATACACCTGAACATCAGCAGGAGAGGACTCTTTAAAGTAGAGACACTACATACTGATATACACCTGAACATCAGCAGGAGAGGACTCTTTAAAGTAGAGACACTACATACTGATATACCTGAACATCAGCAGAAGATGTCCTCTCTTAGCCATGTGAAGAAGTTTGCTGAGGTTTTGAGATACTCTAAATCCTGAACCCGATGCTGAACTCTTAAACAAAGAAAAAACGAGGCAACAGATTCCAAGCTGTTGAAAGCAGGAATCTTATTTATCACAGAGTTTTTCTACTGTGTTATTAAATCAGTCCTCCAAAAACTATTTGACCCGCTGCTCTTACCGCAGAAAAACTCTCAGGAATTTTATAAAAACTTTGCAACAATGTCAAGTATTGCTCCTGTTCACATGACCTCCCAAAACAGGGGCATTCTGGGTAAAAACGCCATGTTTAAACCTTTGAACATCTGTGATGTTGTCACAGGACAAAAATGTCATTTTCATAGAGCTGTCGTAAAAATAATAATATATATTAGGATTATTCTCCACTTTCTCCGAGTTAACCTTCAGTCCTGATCAAAGGTAACACTTGTTATTACATTTCCCATTTTCTACCCTTTAAAATCCAGTTTATTGTGATAACTAAAATAAAAAAATTAAACCCTAACATTTATTAAAAATATATATATTTAAAAATAATTTGGAAGTGAAGGGCTTTAGATTGAAAGCATCCTAAAAGCTTAATTATATATGGTGTTATCCATTATTATATATCAAAAATAGTGGTTTTAATGGGCTTCAAAGGGGACACGGTGTCCTTAAGGGTCGGATCTTTTACTTATTTTTTAATACACATTTTAATATGGACTTAATATAAAAGATGAATGCTTATTAATAAAGGTCCATCTTATCTTAAAGGGGACCTATCATGCACTTTTTGATGTCTTGTATCAACATGTGTCCCCGGTGTGTCAGGGAACTCACGCAGCGTCAGAAAATAAAACCCTCTCTCTTTTCCTCCGTACCCAAATTGCTAAAAACGGGGAACAACGGAGCTGATCCAGATTTGCGTCCGATATGACGTAACATCTGAAATGTGGACCCACGGCCCAATCAGAAACGTTGCTATCAGAAACAATGCCCGACTGTTTTGGACGTAATATGGTCGGTGTTTACATTAGCATCGCTAACACTCAGAGCTAACCTGTGCTGGAGAGCATGTGTGTGAAGAAGCAGGAAGTAGAAAGGAACTCACCTTGTGGTGTAACCGGCAAGAGAGAAAGCCTTTGAGCTCCAGACTGTTTCAGATCCTTGATAATCCATGATATGGCGTTTCATCACGGCAGCATTTAGTTTAGACGGTAGCTGCCGGGTCCCGCATGAGCTCAGACCCCTCCTTTTTATTTGTATCAATTTATTTTTTTAAGCTTTATCCCCAAATCAGCCTTTTTGAAACAGGAAGTGAAATAGAGGGATACATGGCATGGCTAGAATGAGTGATCTGTTTGGTGTTTTGAGCAAAACACTTCATAGACATGTTTTTTATATGTTTTTATATATCTGAGACCTATGCTATTGCCTACAAATAGCATGATAGGCGACCTTTAAGTTACAACATTAATGAAATGTATGCCGTATTAATTAACACAGACAAAGTAATTGAACGTTTCCTCCCCCCCTTCATGTCGTCTCCTCTCTGTTAGTGTTAGAGTTTCGGCTGTGTGTGAATTTCCCACACTTAAAGAACGTGATGTCGGCGGCTGCATACCATGTGGAGAGGCTTTTATAAAGAATTCAGTGGATGTTTGGCTTGGAGGTTTTATATAGAAAATGATAAATCATGTAACAGAAGTGTTTCACAGAAATGGCAAATTCTTGTACGGCATGTCATGAGTGGTGGATTCAAAACGACAGGAAACCACAGAGACTTGAGACCAGGTCGTTACTCTGTGACGTGTTATCAAAACTACAAATACATTATAAAATGTTCAATTGTCTGAGTTGGGAAAATGAGTATGTGCAATTTAAAATAGGCTAACAGACAGAAAGATCTTTTACTCAATGCTCAAGTTCTGTATTTTTCAGCATGTCTTTAAATCACATTAGAATATTAAAACCTACAGAGCATTATATAAGTATGTACATCTTTACAAACACAAATAGAGGGGTAGATAGTAGATTGTTTAGTTGGTAAAAGGCTCAGTCAACTGTCAACGTTAGTCAAACAGGAGAAGAACAAATGCATTTGTCGGGGACTACTTTCATCCGCGGATTAATACACATTAATCAAATCATTGTTTTGTTTGAAAAAAGACAGAAAATATCTTAAAATGTATGATCTGACGAGCCAGCATATCAGACACACGAAGTATGTCTTCACTGTTCTTTGCAAATCTGTTTGACATACTAAAAATAATTGTTAAGTGGTTGAGCATCGTTACTACAAAGATTGCCATTCTTAGCTGTAAAAATATGTATTATTACTCATGTATATTTTGTGTTTGTTTGTCACATGCATTTATTCAAACAACAAATTGTAAAGAATGTTGAATAAAAACTAAAGACAAACGTGAATAAATAAGCATGAATCTTAACAATTGTGAAACTGCAACAAGGTTATTTTTGTATACATTATTTAAGCAGTTATCTAATTAATTGATTAGTTGTGTAATGCCAGCCTAATGCTTTAAGCCCCGTTTGTGGGTTAAGGGTTAATCAGGCTTTAGTTAAGGTGACTGTTAAGGCTGATTTGTTTCGTGCACACAGCTCCACTGTTTCCTCCAGAGTTTTCATGGACGTTACTCAACTAAAGTCTTTAAGTAGTGGCTTCCAAGCCTTTCAATAAGCCACTATGGAGCATGGCTGACAGCACGTAACCGAAAGAAATGAGCAACTAGGTCAAAAAAGGAAATTTATTACCAACACATTTTGGCCAGAAAGGAAACACTTAAACCTACGCTCAAAATAATATTAATTAATCAACAGTTCAAGTGGTTAATAATGTGTCTCATCTCACTTGAGACATGCAGTTCCAGAGCTGACCGAAAGGGCAACGTAACAATGAATAAGTAAAAATAAATGTATTTTGAATATTAGCATTTAAAAAGGTAGGGTATGTAAGTTTGAGAAACCAGCTCGAGTGCGCTAGAATTTGAAAATACACGACCGGAGAAAATCTGCCCCTTCCTCACAGAGCCCCTCCTCCAACACACAGGAACGCGCACATGACCAATGAGGGCACGAGATAAGTGTGTGCCCAGATGGAAGGCTGACAGGCAGGTAGGCCATCAGTTACTTTAGCCGGGCCGGCTCAGATGATTGGTCGAGCTTTTTACAGCGCCACGGCTTCCACTGGTGACATTTTTTATGGATTTTTTGTCAAAGCACTTCAGATATTCATTGCTATCGGGATGTTAAGAGCATTCCATGGAATATAACAAAAAGAGTATCTCGAGCCGGTTTCTCAAACTTACCTACCCCACCATTAACCAATCACATACTTAGCATAGCATGTCTAACTACTGCTCAATATAAAGTCATTCATTCAGTTTTAGATCATGCATGTATCTTCCAAATATTAAACTTAAACTTAGGCTTTGAGTTTATCTTGGTTCGATTATTCAGACATTTAAAAGGTTTGGCATGTCTTTCAGCACTTTTTCAAGAAAGTGTGCATAGCTTGCATGATCGTCTGGCTTACTAAATTGTACATGTGTCCAGTTAAAGTACCAGGAAAGAATCAAACAAAACTACACAAGATCCTTCATCAACTCTTCGCACATTATCAAGACTTTTGTCCGATTCAGAGCCATACTTGCCAACCTTGAGACCTCAGAAATCGGGAGCATTTCAAAACCACCGCCGGGGGGGGGGGATCGCCGGAGTGGATCGCCGGAGCTGTTATGCTCATGCTTATTGTAGTTGTAAGTGCACTGCCTTGCGGCCTGTAGAACCATCCTTGATGGAGCATATTTGTGGGCTGGACCTGTATTTTTCAGGAAAGGAGTGAGCAGAGGGTGGAGTTGTCGATTCTTGTTCTGTGACTATCTGCCTCACCCTCTTTAGACTTTCAGTTGCACGCGCTACTAAAGAGACGCGCTACCATGGAAACCAAACAATGGTGTAGCTGTATTAAAGTCCGAGTGGAAACCGTCGTGAGTAAATCTGATTTTGTCATAAATCGGGAGAAATGCGGGAGAAATATGACCCCGGGAGGAAACCGGGAGAGGGCAGTGAAATCGGGAGTCTCCCGCGAAAATCGGGAGGGTTGGCAAGTATGTTCAGAGCTCATGTCTTCAGAGTTGCTTCGCCATTCTCACGCTCCAGTTCTGCTTTTAATTGGCCTGATTAAAAAATGGCACAGAAAAACTACTTCCTCATCATCAGTAGCCTCGGGTACTTTTGAATCTTCATCTCAAGAGTCATCTCACCTCTCCAAAAATCAAAGAAAACGCCACACACTGAGATGCCTTCATTTTACACTTATGAGATGCTTTAGAGGAAAACAATTCTCTACTTTCTGGAACATTTTAAAGAGAAATACTTTAAGGATTACCAGAAATTGAATAAAATGGATGAGTTTCATGGCGTGTGTGTGTGTGTGTGTGCGCGTGCGTACGTGTGTGCGTGAAAAACCAACGTACGCATTTAAGGGTTAATTATGCTTTTAATGAGGAAGTAATGTACTGTGAAGACGACCTGTCAGACTCCAGGAGGTGGAGCTGCTAAAAACTACTCAGACAATAATGATGTACTTTGAAGAGTCAGTGTTAAAGATCGGTTTGCACACTGCACTCCTCTAAATGTGTATTTATAATACTGTTAAAAAATGTGAAATCTCCGGCCACAAAAGCCTGAGTCAGTTAGTACATTGGATATCTTTGAATGGTCCGTCATGCTTTTAGGTTCTAGAAGGTCTTCTTTACAAAAATATGTCAATGACAAATATGCTTTTGTGCAACAGATCAATACAAATGAAGGGAATCAAATAATACAACAAACTAGGAGCTCAGCATCGAAATGTGAGCAGATTTACACAGAAAGACGTTCCTGTTTAAGTGTCAAATGCACACAACTGTCTCTAACAAGTTCAAGGCAACATGTTGCTTTAGCAGAGCTCTTCTTCAAACTTCACAAAAGAAAGTTAGTCTAGTTTAACATTATTGGAATTCCATCTGAGAACATCAGCTAAACATACTCTGACAAAGTTAATATTAAGGATGCAGCAATTTATTGGGCTATTATCACACGGCTTGGTTGAATACTCCATTCTGATTGGTCGATTTGGACATTTTCAGAGGTTGTTAGTACTCGCCAACACACCGTTGCTAAGGAATACATGAGCGTTGCCAAGGAGAACAGACCATTGCTTAGTAGGATTAAGGGACTTTGTGCAGTCATATCAATCCGCTGAAAGAAGTCCGGTCGATTTAACGTCAACTGTGGACAACACACATTATTTTTCAACCATCAGAAAACACCATGGAATATTTTTTTTAATATACATTTTTGTGGAGAACACAACACGTTGGACTCATGATGGCTAAACTGTCACCAGTTGAGAAAATAAAAAGGGACTAAGAGAAGGAATAAAGTTAAAAGAGAGAGCTCAGACAGGAAGTAAACACTTAAGGGAACAGCAGAAGAAGACTTACAGGAAGTAAACACTAACGGGAACAGAATAGCAGAAGAAGACAGACAGGAACTAAACACTAAAGGGAACAGCAGAAGAAGACAGACAGGTAGTAAACACTAAAGGGAACAGCAGAAGAAGACAGACAGGAAGTAAACACTAAAGGGAACAGCAGAAGAAGACAGACAGGAACTAAACACTAAAGGGAACAGCAGAAGAAGACAGACAGGAACTAAACACTAAAGGGAACAGCAGAAGAAGACAGACAGGTAGTAAACAGTAAAGGGAACAGCAGAAGAAGACAGACAGGAACTAAACACTAAAGGGAACAGCAGAAGAAGACAGACAGGTAGTAAACAGTAAAGGGAACAGCAGAAGAAGACAGACAGGAAGTAAACACTAAAGGGAACAGCAGAAAAAGACATACAGGAAGTAAACACTAACGGGAACAGAATAGCAGAAGAAGACAGACAGGAACTAAACACTAAAGGGAACAGCAGAAGAAGACAGACAGATAGTAAACACTAAAGGGAACAGCAGAAGAAGACAGACAGGAAGTAAACACTAACGGGAACAGAATAGCAGAAGAAGACAGACAGGTAGTGAACACTAAAGGGAACAGCAGAAGAAGACAGACAGAGAGTAAACAGTAAAGGGAACAGCAGAAGAAGACAGACAGATAGTAAACAGTAAAGGGAACAGCAGAAGAAGACAGACAGGAAGTAAACACTAAAGGGAACAGAATAGCAGAAGAAGACAGACAGGTAGTAAACACTAAAGGGAACAGCAGAAGAAGACAGACAGAGAGTAAACACTAAAGGGAACAGCAGAAGAAGACAGACAGGAAGTAAACACTAACAGGAACACAGTATGGGCTCTATAGTGTTTAAAGACTGGTTAATGTCATCGTAATGCCTTTTTTTCTTTGCACTTATGTTGATAACTTGATGATATCCTCACCGAGCTTTTGTATGTTCTAAATATGTTCAATCCAAAAAAAGAAATAAACTATGAACACACTGGGTCACAGATTCAAGCCGTTGGTTTATTTAGTATGTGGCCATGTAATAAGCGGGATAATGTGCAGCGAGGCGATCATTAATGAAAAAAGAACATCGACATGGGGGGATCCCAACGTGAAGGCTGCACATTATCCTTTACATATTTGCTTTGTTGACTGCAAGCAATGCAGAGGATATTCAGACATGATGGCTGGCGAAGTTTATCTTTTATGTGGAATCGATTTTGCACCAGCTTGACATTGTTTAGGTTATTTGCAGTTGTGTTAATTTTGTCAGCTATTTTTTTATTTAGTTTTAGTCCTGTGTTAAATTTCCTTTTTAGTTTTAGTCATATTTAGTCACCTTCATCCTGTTTTTATTTAGTCAAGTTTTAGTCAAAGAAAACTAATTATTTTAGTCTACTTTTTGTCAACGAAAACTGTTGAGTCTTTTTTAGTCATCAGATTATATAGAACATTTCAGTCAGAGTTAGCCCCGAGTCTTCCTGACAGTTCACAGTGTGCCGCTGGCCCGCTTTCAAATGTACCGCCGCGCGCAGCACAGACAGACACAGCTGTTGCCCAGCCGCCGCACCGGAAATGAAACTGCTGGGAGAAAAACGGACTATTATGTAACGTTATCTTTGATAATATTTAGTCGCGTCACTTTTCGTCAACAATATTGCATGTTGATTTCGTTAGAGTTATTGTTTACTGCCGTCGGTGCCGTCTCGTCATCGTCTCGTTTTAGTCATGGAAAAAAAGGTCGTTGACGAACATATTTCGTCATGGTTTTAGTCAACGAAATTAACACTAATTTGCAGTCGGATGAAGAAATAAACCGACTCTGACATGAAGGCAACGGTGGTCGTGTGTGGTCAGTTTACAAATTAAAGTAAAGGAAAGTTGTCAATTGCTTGGAAAACAATCCAAAAATAACATTTTATATTCGATATGAATAGCCAGAAACGGTGAAAGAAAGTATTTTTTAAGTTCTTTAACATTTGAATTATTATGTATGCATGTTTCTCAAAATGAATATGTTCCGAGGCATTTAAACACTGCAAACAATCTTCTCAAAGTAAGTTGTGAAGCAGCTACAAAGGGTCTTTTCAAGCAGTTATTCTTCAGAAGCCATTTCTTTATTTGACAGAAGGTTATATCAAAGGTTGTAGAATAACTTTTTATGATTGAGTATGAGCTCATTCAAATATGGTGAAATGAAAGGCTGAGTTACTTAGAAGTTCAGGGGTTTTCTATAATAAGATGAATGTGTTTCCCTGGAGGGGAATAAAAAGCAGCAACAACACAAACATCGGTATCTCAGATTACAAATCGGTGCATCCTTAATTCAAACCTTGTTAATGTAATGAGGAGAGCTCACAGAAAAACACACTACATATTTAGAGCCGTGTTACAAATCCATGGTTCACTTACGCTTCTCTGGACTGGAAAACAAAGGGAATTTGAGGGGGAAATTGTTCATTTTCTACCATCTGTAACAGGTGCAGTGTAACATGTAATTCTCACATCTGCCCAGAGAGAAACGTGATGGGATTTCGAGCAAAAAGTTGAGTTTTTGATTTGAATCTATTCCATTTGTTGTTGTTTTTTCAGGCTACTGAGAATGTGTACATTTTGTAAATACAACTAGTGCACGAGGAAGTCACATGCTGAATGGACTGGAACAACACAAAAGGACGAGGAGTTTTTTACCATAATATGGATTTTAGATAAGATAAGCAATCGTATGGAAAAAAGCAACACCGAAAACAAGAGCGATAACAAAGAGTTAATGTTGTTATTCGGAGGTAAAAAAGCCCTTAAACAGCTAAATAGGGCTATTTTCAGATTTGGAGAGTTACAGATTACATGAAAAGCTATAGTGTAATCAGGATACAAACAAAGGTAACTGTATTCCCTTACAGTTACATAGAAAAGCGTTATATTCAAAAGATGTGGGATTACTAGCAGGATTGCAATGTTATTAAAAACCTAAAAAGAGCATATATATTACATTACATTACATTTAGCTGAGGCTGTTATCCAAAGCCACTTACACTAAGTGCGTTCGACCAACAAGATACAAACTTGAAGAAAACAGAATAATGTAAGTACATCAGGTTTCATAGAGCCTAACATTTTAAGTGCTACTCAACTGGCTTTAGATAAGACAGTCCTTAGTTAGTATACGAGTGCTTAGTTAGTATGCGAGTGCTTAGTTAGTATGTGAGTGCTTAGTTAGTATGTGAGTGCTTAGTTAGTGTGTGAGTGCTTGGTTAGTGTGTGAGTGCTTGGTTAGTGTGTGAGTGCTTAGTTAGTATGTGAGTGCTTAGTTAGTATGTGAGTGCTTAGTTATTATGTGAGTGCTTGGTTAGTGTGTGAGTGCTTGGTTAGTGTGTGAGTGCTTGGTTAGTGTGTGAGTGCTTGGTTAGTGTGTGAGTGCTTAGTTAGTATGCGAGTGCTTGGTTAGTGTGGGAGTGCTTGGTTAGTGTGTGAGTGCTTAGTGTGCGAGTGCTTGGTTAGTGTGTGAGTGCTTGGTTAGTGTGTGAGTGCTTGGTTAGTGTGTGAGTGCTTAGTTAGTGTGTGAGTGCTTAGTTAGTATGCGAGTGCTTGGTTAGTGTGCGAGTGCTTGGTTAGTGTGGGAGTGCTTGGTTAGTGTGTGAGTGCTTTTTATTTTGATTTTAGTTTTTTTCATTGTATCGCTCGAAGTGGAGTCGAAAGAGATGAGTTTTCAGTCTGCGCCGGAAGATGAGCTTTCTGCTGTCCTGATGTCAATGGGGAGCTCATTCCACCATTTTGGAGACAGGATAGCAAACCCACGTGTAGGCTAGTATCTCTTCTCTGGAAGCTGTACTGTTCTGTTCTGTAGAATCTATACGCCTACCGCTTGAATCTGCTTTATGAGTCTTAATCTTGAGACATTCATTTTAGTTTTACATGTGGCTCTAATATTCTTTAAAAATTCAGATTTTTTTTTCCTTTAGATTTTTTTATATTGACTTTTTCTTTTTTTCTCAAGTGTTTCTCAAAATGTTCATGTGTTTTATAAACTTGTTGCCTCCACAAGATGATTCACATCGATGTTACAACCACCTGACTGTCCTTCTCCACTTGTGTCTCAAATCCAATATCCTCCATGTCATTATCTTTTTCCTCTTTCTCTCGCTCTCGCTCTCCATCAATTTGTTCTGCAAGGTTGAATGAATGCATTGCATATAAGAAAGAAAGTGAGAGAAAGAGCACCGCTGAAGAAAATGAAATCATTTCTGGAAGCATTCTCTCTGAAGTCTAAAAACTGAATCACTGAATAAAGTACATGAACCACTGAGGTGTTAACTGAGGAATATGAGCCAATCTTACAGGAATAGATATTTTTATGTTGTATTTAATAGTTTTTTGCATGCACTATAATTAACAAATTAGTATTTCATTTCAACAGTCCTCTCAACATAGTCTGCGTATATGAAGAAATCAGAGCCTGTTTCCCTCTTCTAGCAAGGCAAGGCAAGTTTATTTATATAGCACCTTTCCTCACAAGGCAATTGAAGGTGCTTTACAACAATGAAAGACATTCAGACAAAGGCATTACGCCCCAAGCCTGTTTTTCAGGTTTCAGGCTCGAAAAGGACATTCCCAGAACAAATGACCATATCTTCCCTTCTAAAAGGGTTAAATTCAATCATCTCTTTTCTCAAAGTAATGATAAACCTGTGAGTTGGATGTAGAAAAGTCAGAATCAATATAGACGTTTTTTATTTTAAAGAGAATTCAGATTGAACATGGTAAAAACTGTAAATTATAGTGTCCGTCCAAAAACATATGTTGTACTTATAGTGAAAACTAACCTTGGATGATGGGTTAGTAGACTAAAAGCTTTAGGAATCCAAAGTACAACATATAATAAGTTACCCTGTATCAAGATTGATGGCAAACAAGATGACTATTTGACCTTTTTAGACAGATTTAGCAAAAAACCTCTTCTGGGGCATTTGGGTGGATTTTCCATATCTCTGGCCCCCCTTGCTCGGATTTTGACATGTGACATCTCTCCTGACCGTTAGAGCCAATTGAATCGAAGGGAAATCGTCCCGCAACTACACTCATGTTTAAAATAAAAAGACTTGTCGTCACTTGCGCATGCTAATCTTGCTTGCAGAGCGTAGGATATCCCTGCTCTGACTATCTAGAAACGGAAATGCAGTTGTATTGCTTATAGATTATAGAACATTTAAAAGGGACACAGTCACATTGGATATTAACCTATGGATAACTACAGCATCGTTTTTATCGTTTTAATGCCATTGAAGACCAGTTTGACCAGACAAAACCAAGGTAAGCCATGTTAGCGTTTTAGGCTACCTAGCTGCCATATGTTTTGATGTACGTTTTTGTTGATAACGTCACGAGTTTGTATCTTTCAGTGTTGGAGGTGGGCAACCGTTAGATTCTGTGTCTCTTACGATCATAAACAATGTGTTGATGTGCATCTAGGATAAAGTAATAAGGGAGCTAGGAGTGATTTCGGTGCAGTAATAGGTTAGCATTTTTCGCTTCGGGCTAATTCAGAGGCTCACTGTTAGCATTGTGTTTGGTTTTTTTTTAAAAAATATGAAAAAGATCAGTTAAATGAGTTTTTTCCCGTTATATGGATATAAAATATCATAGTTTATTAATTATATATGGTTCCTTAGCGTTGTTTCCTGCAAATGACGCGATTTCGGCCCCGGAACCGGGTCCGGTGCAGCTTGAGTATGGTATTCCTGTCATGCTATGTTTTTTATTTATTATTTCTTGTTGGCTGTTCTGTTTGTCTTCTATGCTGAAAAAAGAGAAGCATGATTTCCACCCCAAATAAGTCTGTACTATTGCTTACACTTGTATGCTTCTTCTCAATAAACATATTTGAGATAAAATATGAAGATACAGCAGTTAGCTTAGCTTAGCATAATGAATGAAACAGTAGGAAAGAGCTAGCAACAGAACAATAAACCTCGTAGGTTTGTTTCCCAAAAGGTTACATTATTCATTAAAATGTTCTGTAATCCATTCTCTGATTGAGCGAACTGTCAAGGAGGAAAGAAAATCTTCCCATGGTAATGCCCCATCATGCGGTAACCATGGAAACACAGGTGCATCATTATGGAGGGGAATCAAAAAGAGAAAATGTGTTAAAAAAAACAAGAAAAAATGTGATTTCATGCTTGTGTGCCGTCCAATCAGGTAGAGTTTTCTATTAAAAAAGCAACCTGATTCAAACATTATTGTGTATTCAACAGGTGAACACACCAAGAGTTTATGGGATGTTGACTCAAATAAATAATATTTGTAAAGCACATTGAATCTGCTTGTGCTGAAATATGGTTTATAATATAGATTGTACGATACTATCACGATACTTAAGCCCGATACGATAGTATTGCGATTCTAAGATATGCTAAGTATTGAAATACGATATATTGCGATATTGCAAATCACATGCGTCATATCCGTCTTCCCGTCCTGGTTAAAAAATGTATTTGCAATATGAATAGTTATGTTGCCCTATGGGTTCATCAGTAGAGAGGAGGTGGCTGTGCTGTCTGTGCTGTGGTGATTGGTGATCGCATTGATTGCAGTAACTCAGGGCACCTGGGTCTGGTGCCCTGCAGCTATTTAAAGCCTCTCTGTTCTCTCTCTGCTTCGCCCTGCAGGCACCCCGGTTTTTGTTGAGTATATTATGAGTCTCTTCAGTTATTTTACTTTGTGCACTTCAACACTCTCACACGCATACATGTCCATACAATACTCACCCTGCATTTACATTACTGATACCACTGACATCCACACCTCATACTTTACTGGTTTTTGAACTTAATTAATTTGGTTTTGCTATAATAACACATTTTGTTAACCGTCGACATGGTGCGTCTCCTCTTTGTTGTGGCCTTTTGAGCCGGGTCGTAACAAATGGGGGCTCGTCCTACGGGTTATTTCTAGAATGTTTGTGTAGTGCTCAGAGCACATGGCGTCATTTGAGCAGCTGAGTAGTTGATGTGGTCCAGCTGTGTGCTGGCTTGGCGCTGCTATTTGGGGGACACATCATGTTTTTGGGTTTCAGAAAGCTTTAGTGTCGTCAGGTTTTGTGTGCCAATCAGAAGGTAATATGTTGCTGCTTGTTACGCTTCTGTAAAGAGTTTCCCCGTGTTATGTAAATAACACAATTTGTGTTCTTTGAACCTGAAAAGGAGATGGAATTGTTGTTGTTACTTTCATTGAAATTGTAGGCTATACATGTCTTAACGTAACTTCCTGTTGTATATAGACATGCTTTTATGCGCTATTGGCAGGAAGTTACTGTTCTCACAAGCCAAAGCTTGACGGAGAAAAGAACGGAGATAAAGTACAGATATCAACATTTAATACAGCGATATCAAAAGATAAAGTTTACATTTTAAGTATTAGCAACAGGCACAAGGTTAGTGTTAACTGTAATATAAACATGTGCTTTGTGTCTTAATTCGTTTATATAGGCTACTGTATTATAACTTTTAGGGATGCTCCGACCAACGGCCGCCAATCGTTATCGGCCGATATTCACTCACGGCCGATCGATCGGTGCTCTCTATAAAGGCCGATCAGGAGAGCCGATCGCATGACGCAAAATACATGACACTTTTCTCTGTGCGCGGCAAAACAAGCTCGCCAAAATGGCTTCACCGGTCTGGCAGTATTTTAAGGTGTCCGAAAGGACAATAAAATAGCGGTATGCAAAGTGTGTTGCAGAAATCCTGCAGCTCCGCCCTCTGTGACGGACCGGAGAGCGGACCAAAACACGCACTAAGAGTTAGACCTAACTAGGGTTGCAAAATTCCAGGAAGTTTCAAAGATGGAAACTTTCCATGGGAATAAACTGGGAATTTTCTAAATTGAAGGTTGGCTCTTCATAGGGAACTTAAATATAGTTGGGGAAAGTATATTTTAGCATAATCTTGACTAAAACAAACAGATGCCATTCAAGTACACTTGAATATCCATGCCATAGCACACTGCTTAGTGCATGGCTATTGAGACCACACAAAGGTTTGCAACAGGCTCACAAATGTGAGAGTGGAAAAACTGGTTAGCATTCGGGCAAACCTAAGGCTCTCTGAGCCGGACACAGAGCCATCCTCAACAAGGCTGGACAGTGACACTGCAGAGGAAGAGGAAGAGTGTGATGTTGATGAGGCCCAGGAAGAGCCCATTGACTGAAAGGGTTTAGCCAAAATGCAAAGGATTGCTTGAAGGAAGATTTGCATGTTTAATGGGACTTTTTGGAGGGAGAAGGGCTCTTTTCATTTAACATTTTGAATGGGATGGGAGTTCATTTTTTAATGAGTGGGGTTGGGGGGAGATGAGTAATATTTAACTCAACATTCCTGTCTTCAATAAAATAATTAAAAGTTGTTCTGTTCTACTTAAAAAAATAAAAAAAATCTGTTGAAAGTTCATGTTTTTTGTTTAATTTTGCATCGAATATTTACAAAATTCCCCAGCTTAATTTCCCATGGAAACTTACCGGAAATGTTCCGCCCCTTTGCAAACCTAGACCTAACACACTTAGCTATTTTATCTACCTCTGGAACAAGCGAAAATAGTTATACATATATTTATTCTTCACACTGTCGGGTCACTCATTACTGGATCAGTGAGCAGTGATACTGACAGGCTGTCAGGAGAGGGAGAGAGGAAAGAGAACGCTTCTGCTCATTTCTCCAAAGTGAATGTAAACTTGAATAATGTACTTCATTTGAATGTAATAATTATGTTGGTTGTTGTTTGTGGAAGCTCCAGTGAATGAGCCCCATTAACTGAGTTGTAAACATCACTTTAAATGGAAGATCCCCATAGGCCCCATCCACCCGATTCCCGATCGGAGCATCCCTAATAACTTTGCTAACTATTTAAAGTTCACTTGTTTAATGGTATTCTAAAGTAATGCTCGTATGGATGAAGCTTAAATGTTTTTGTTGTTTTGTGTCTTTGTGTAGCTCTTACGTTGGTTTTTGGAGTTTTTAATGAATTAGAAATCATCAGTCAAGTGTACGACCATCTTTCCGAGGGATATACTAGTTTATATCATAAAAAAATCGATAATTGGCGTCGATATCGATACAATATCGCCACACAAAGTATCGCGATACTATGCTGTGTCGATTATTTCCCCCACCCCTTGTGGAAAACAACTCTCCATTTAAATCCAAAAACAGTGATATTATGGGCTGTTATTTTACCATTTTCCTCCAGCAGTGAACAGCAGCCTCTCTATTGTAACCTCACTATAAAGGCACCATATTGCTGCACAGGAGAAGGTGTTTTAAGGAATATAACAAAAGAGTATCTCGAGCCGGTTTCTCAAACTTACCTACCCCACCATTAACCAATTACCAATCACATACTTAGCATAGCATGTCTAACTACTGCTCAATATAAAGTCATTCATTCAGTTTTAGATCATGCATGTATCTTCCAAATATTAAACTTAAACTTAGGCTTTGAGTTTATCTTGGTTCGATTATTCAGACATTTAAAAGGTTTGGCATGTCTTTCAGCACTTTTTCAAGAAAGTGTGCATAGCTTGCATGATCGTCTGGCTTACTAAATTGTACATGTGTCCAGTTAAAGTACCAGGAAAGAATCAAACAAAACTACACAAGATCCTTCATCAACTCTTCGCACATTATCAAGACTTTTGTCCGATTCAGAGCCATACTTGCCAACCTTGAGACCTCAGAAATCGGGAGCATTTCAAAACCACCGCCGGGGGGGGGGGGATCGCCGGAGTGGATCGCCGGAGCTGTTATGCTCATGCTTATTGTAGTTGTAAGTGCACTGCCTTGCGGCCTGTAGAACCATCCTTGATGGAGCATATTTGTGGGCTGGACCTGTATTTTTCAGGAAAGGAGTGAGCAGAGGGTGGAGTTGTCGATTCTTGTTCTGTGACTATCTGCCTCACCCTCTTTAGACTTTCAGTTGCACGCGCTACTAAAGAGACGCGCTACCATGGAAACCAAACAATGGTGTAGCTGTATTAAAGTCCGAGTGGAAACCGTCGTGAGTAAATCTGATTTTGTCATAAATCGGGAGAAATGCGGGAGAAATATGACCCCGGGAGGAAACCGGGAGAGGGCAGTGAAATCGGGAGTCTCCCGCGAAAATCGGGAGGGTTGGCAAGTATGTTCAGAGCTCATGTCTTCAGAGTTGCTTCGCCATTCTCACGCTCCAGTTCTGCTTTTAATTGGCCTGATTAAAAAATGGCACAGAAAAACTACTTCCTCATCATCAGTAGCCTCGGTACTTTTGAATCTTCATCTCAAGAGTCATCTCACCTCTCCAAAAATCAAAGAAAACGCCACACACTGAGATGCCTTCATTTTACACTTATGAGATGCTTTAGAGGAAAACAATTCTCTACTTTCTGGAACATTTTAAAGAGAAATACTTTAAGGATTACCAGAAATTGAATAAAATGGATGAGTTTCATGGCGTGTGTGTGTGTGTGTGCGCGTGCGTACGTGTGTGCGTGAAAAACCAACGTACGCATTTAAGGGTTAATTATGCTTTTAATGAGGAAGTAATGTACTGTGAAGACGACCTGTCAGACTCCAGGAGGTGGAGCTGCTAAAAACTACTCAGACAATAATGATGTACTTTGAAGAGTCAGTGTTAAAGATCGGTTTGCACACTGCACTCCTCTAAATGTGTATTTATAATACTGTTAAAAAATGTGAAATCTCCGGCCACAAAAGCCTGAGTCAGTTAGTACATTGGATATCTTTGAATGGTCCGTCATGCTTTTAGGTTCTAGAAGGTCTTCTTTACAAAATATGTCAATGACAAATATGCTTTTGTGCAACAGATCAATACAAATGAAGGGAATCAAATAATACAACAAACTAGGAGCTCAGCATCGAAATGTGAGCAGATTTACACAGAAAGACGTTCCTGTTTAAGTGTCAAATGCACACAACTGTCTCTAACAAGTTCAAGGCAACATGTTGCTTTAGCAGAGCTCTTCTTCAAACTTCACAAAAGAAAGTTAGTCTAGTTTAACATTATTGGAATTCCATCTGAGAACATCAGCTAAACATACTCTGACAAAGTTAATATTAAGGATGCAGCAATTTATTGGGCTATTATCACACGGCTTGGTTGAATACTCCATTCTGATTGGTCGATTTGGACATTTTCAGAGGTTGTTAGTACTCGCCAACACACCGTTGCTAAGGAATACATGAGCGTTGCCAAGGAGAACAGACCATTGCTTAGTAGGATTAAGGGACTTTGTGCAGTCATATCAATCCGCTGAAAGAAGTCCGGTCGATTTAACGTCAACTTGTGGACAACACACATTATTTTCAAACCATCAGAAAACACCATGGAATATTTTTTTTAATATACATTTTGTGGAGAACACAACAACGTTGGACTCATGATGGGCTAAACTGTCACCAGTTGAGAAAATAAAAAGGGACTAAGAGAAGGAATAAAGTTAAAAGAGAGAGCTCAGACAGGAAGTAAACACTTAAGGGAACAGCAGAAGAAGACTTACAGGAGTAAACACTAACGGAACAAGATAGCAGAAGAAGACAGACAGGAACTAAACACTAAAGGGAACAGCGAAGAAGACAGACAGGTAGTAAACACTAAAGGGAACAGCAGAAGAAGACAGACAGGAAGTAACACTAAAGGGAACAGCATAAGAATACAGTACAGGAACTAAACACTAAAGGGAACAGCAGAAGAAGACAGAACAGGAACTAAACACTAAAGGGAACAGCAGACAGAAGACAGACAGGTAGTAAACAGTAAAGGGAACAGGTACAGAAGAAGGACCAGACAGGCACTAAACACTAAAGTGAACCAGCAGAAGAAGACAGACAGGTAGTAAACAGTAAAGGGACAGGCAGAAGAAGACAGACAGGAATTAAACACTAAAGGGAACAGCAGAAAAAAGGACATACAGGAAGTAAAACCCTAACGGGAACAGAATAGCAGAAGAAGAACAGACAGGAACTAAACACTAAAGGGGAACAGCAGAAGGACAGACGGAGATAGTAAACCACTAAAGGGCACGAAGCAAGAGAAAGACAGACAGGAAGTAAACACTACGGGACAGAATAGCAGAGAAGGACACAGACAGGTAGTGACACTAAAGGGAACAGCAGAAAAGACAGACAGAGAGTAAACAGTAAAGGGAACAGCAGAAGAAGACAGACAGATAGTAAACAGTAAAGGGAACGCAGAAGAAGACAGACAGGAAGTAAACACTAAAGGAACAGAATAGCAGAAGAAGACAGACAGGTAGTAAACACTAAAGGGAACAGCAGAAGAAGACAGACAGAGAGTAAACACTAAAGGGAACAGCAGAAGAAGAACAGACAGGAAGTAAACACTAACAGGAACACAGTATGGGCTCTATAGTGTTTAAAGGACTGGTTAATGTCATCGTAATGCCTTTTTTTCTTTGCACTTATGTTGATAACTTGAATGATATCCTCACCGAGCTTTTGTATGTTCTAATATGTTCAATCCAAAAAAAGAAATAAACTATGAACACACTGGGTCACAGATTCAAGCCGTTGGTTTATTTAGTATGTGGCCATGTAATAAGCGGATAATGTGCAGCGAGGCGATCATTAATGAAAAAAGAACATCGACATGGGGGGATCCCAACGTGAAGGCTGCACATTATCCTTTACATATTTGCGTTTGTTGACTGCAAGCATAGCAGAGGATATTCAGACATGATGGCTGGCGAAGTTTATCTTTTATGTGGAATCGATTTTGCACCAGCTTGACATTGTTTAGGTTATTTGCAGTTGTGTTTATTTTGTCAGCTATTTTTTTATTTAGTTTTAGTCCTGTGTTAAATTTCCTTTTTAGTTTTAGTCATATTTAGTCACCTTCATCCTGTTTTATTTAGTCAAGTTTTTAGTCAAAGAAACTAATTATTTTAGTCTACTTTTTGTCAACGAAAACTGTTGAGTCTTTTTTAGTCATCAGATATATATAGAACATTTCAGTCAGAGTTAGCCCCGAGTCTTCCTGACAGTTCACAGTGTGCCGCTGGCCCGCTTTCAAATGTACCCGCCGCGCGCAGCACAGACAGACACAGCTGTTGCCCAGCCGTCCGCACCGGAAATGAAAACTTGCTGGGAGAAAAAACGGACTATTATGTAACGTTATCTTTGATAATATTTAGTCGCGTCACTTTTCGTCAACAATATTGCATGTTGATTTCGTTAGAGTTATTGTTTACTGCCGTCGGTGCCCGTCTCGTCATCGTCTCGTTTAGTCATGGAAAAAAAAGGTCGTTGACGAACATATTTCGTCATGGTTTTTAGTCAACGAAATTAACACTAATTTGCAGTCGGATGAAGAAATAAACCGACTCTGACATGAAGGCAACGGTGGTCGTGTGTGGTCAGTTTACAAATTAAAGTAAAGGAAAGTTGTCAATTGCTTGGAAAACAATCCAAAAATAACATTTTATATTCGATATGAATAGCCAGAAACGGTGAAAGAAAGTATTTTTTAAGTTCTTTAACATTTGAATTATTATGTATGCATGTTTCTCAAAATGAATATGTTCCGAGGCATTTAAACACTGCAAACAATCTTCTCAAAGTAAGTTGTGAAGCAGCTACAAAGGGTCTTTTCAAGCAGTTATTCTTCAGAAGCCATTTCTTTATTTGACAGAAGGTTATATCAAAGGTTGTAGAATAACTTTTTATGATTGAGTATGAGCTCATTCAAATATGGTGAAATGAAAGGCTGAGTTACTTAGAAGTTCAGGGGGTTTTCTATAATAAGATGAATGTGTTCCCTGGAGGGGAATAAAAAGCAGCAACAACACAAACATCGGTATCTCAGATTACAAATCGGTGCATCCTTAATTCAAACCTTGTTAATGTAATGAGGAGAGCTCACAGAAAAACACACTACATATTTAGAGCCGTGTTACAAATCCATGGTTCACTTACGCTTCTCTGGACTGGAAAACAAAGGGAATTTGAGGGGGAAATTGTTCATTTTCTACCATCTGTAACAGGTGCAGTGTAACATGTAATTCTCACATCTGCCCAGAGAGAAACGTGATGGGATTTCGAGCAAAAAGTTGAGTTTTTGATTTGAATCTATTCCATTTGTTGTTGTTTTTTCAGGCTACTGAGAATGTGTACATTTTGTAAATACAACTAGTGCACGAGGAAGTCACATGCTGAATGGACTGGAACAACACAAAAGGACGAGGAGTTTTTTACCATAATATGGATTTTAGATAAGATAAGCAATCGTATGGAAAAAGCAACACCGAAAACAAGAGCGATAACAAAGAGTTAATGTTGTTATTCGGAGGTAAAAAAGCCCTTAAACAGCTAAATAGGGCTATTTTCAGATTTGGAGAGTTACAGATTACATGAAAAGCTATAGTGTAATCAGGATACAAACAAAGGTAACTGTATTCCCTTACAGTTACATAGAAAAGCGTTATATTCAAAAGATGTGGGATTACTAGCAGGATTGCAATGTTATTAAAAACCTAAAAAGAGCATATATATTACATTACATTACATTTAGCTGAGGCTGTTATCCAAGCCACTTACACTAAGTGCGTTCGACCAACAAGATACAAACTTGAAGAAAACAGAATAATGTAAGTACATCAGGGTTTCATAGAGCCTAACATTTTAAGTGCTACTCAACTGGCTTTAGATAAGACAGTCCTTAGTTAGTATACGAGTGCTTAGTTAGTATGCGAGTGCTTAGTTAGTATGTGAGTGCTTAGTTAGTATGTGAGTGGCTTAGTTAGTGTGTGAGTGCTTGGTTAGTGTGTGAGTGGCTTGGTTAGTGTGTGAGTGCTTAGTTAGTATGTGAGTGCTTAGTTAGTATGTGAGTGCTTAGTTAGTGAGTGCTTGTGTTAGTGAGTGAGTGCTTGTGTTAGTGAGTGAGTGCTTGTGTTAGTGAGTGAGTGCTTGTGTTAGTGAGTGAGTGCTCGTGTTAGTTAGTGAGTGCTTGTGTTAGTGAGTGAGTGCTTGTGTTAGTTAGTGAGTGCTCGTGTTAGTGAGTGAGTGCTTGTGTTAGTGAGTGAGTGCTTGTGTTAGTGAGTGAGTGCTTGTGTTAGTGAGTGAGTGCTTAGTTAGTGTGGTGAGTGCTTAGTTAGTATGCGAGTGCTTGGTTAGTGTGCGAGTGCTTGGTTAGTGTGGGAGTGCTTGGTAGTGTGTGAGTGCTTTTTATTTTGATTTAGTTTTTTTCATTGTATCGCTCGAGAAGTGGAGTCGAAAGAGATGAGTTTTCAGTCTGCGCCGGAAGATGAAGCTTTCTGCTGTCCTGATGTCAATGGGGAGCTCATTCCACCATTTTGAGACAGGATAGCAAACCCACGTGTAGGCTAGTATCTCTTCTCTGGAAGCTGTACTGTTCTGTTCTGTAGAATCTATACGCCTACCGCTTGAATCTGCTTTATGAGTCTTAATCTTGAGACATTCATTTTAGTTTTACATGTGGCTCTAATATTCTTTAAAAATTCAGATTTTTTTTTCCTTTAGATTTTTTTATATTGACTTTTTCTTTTTTTTCTCAAGTGTTTCTCAAAATGTTCATGTGTTTTATAAACTTGTTGCCTCCACAAGATGATTCACATCGATGTTACAACCACCTGACTGTCCTTCTCCACTTGTGTCTCAAATCCAATATCCTCCATGTCATTATCTTTTTCCTCTTTCTCTCGCTCTCGCTCTCCATCAATTTGTTCTGCAAGGTTGAATGAATGCATTGCATATAAGAAAGAAAGTGAGAGAAAGAGCACCGCTGAAGAAAATGAAATCATTTCTGGAAGCATTTCTTCTGAAGTCTAAAAAATGAATCACTGAATAAAGTACATGACCCCTGAGGTGTTAACTGAGGAATATGAGCCAATCTTACAGGAATAGATATTTTTATGTTGTATTTAATAGTTTTTTGCATGCACTATAATTACAAATTAGTATTTCATTTCAACAGTCTCTCAACATAGTCTGCGTATATGAAGAAATCAGAGCCTGTTTCCCTCTTCTAGCAAGGCAAGGCAAGTTTATTTATATAGCACCTTTCCTCACAAGGCAATTGAAGGTGCTTTACAACAATGAAAGACATTCAGACAAAGGCATTACGCCCCAAGCCTGTTTTTCAGGTTTCAGGCTCGAAAAGGACATTCCCAGAACAAATGACCATATCTTCCCTTCTAAAAAGGGTTAAATCAATCATCTCTTTTCTCAAAGTAATGATAAACCTGTGAGTTGGATGTAGAAAAGTCAGAATCTATATAGACGTTTTTTATTTTAAAGAGAATTCAGATTGAACATGGTAAAAAACTGTAAATTATAGTGTCCGTCCAAAACATATGTTGTACTTATAGTGAAAACTAACCTTGGATGATGGGTTAGTAGACTAAAAGCTTGAGGAATCCAAAGTACAACATATAATAAGTACCCTGTATCAAGATTGATGGAAAACAAGTGATATTTGACCTTTTTAGACAGATTTAGCAAAAAAACCCTCTTCTGGGGACATTTGGGTGGATTTTCCTTATCTCTGGCCCCCCTTGCTCGATTTTGACATGTGACATCTCTTCCTGACCGTTAGAGCCAATAGAATTGAAGGGAAATCGTCCCGCACACACTCATGTTTAAAAAAAAGGTTGTGTCTTTGCGCATGTAATCTTGCTTCAGAGCGTAGGAATATCCCTGCTCTGATATTTGAAAACGGAATTGCAGTGTTATTGCTTATAGATTATGAGAACATTTCAAAGGGGACACATCCACATTGGATATTAACCTATGGATTAACTACAGCATCGTTTTTATCATTTTAATGCCATTGAAGACCAGTTTTGACCAGACAAAACCAAGGTAAGCCATGTTAGCGTTTTAGGCTACCTAGTGCCATATGTTTTGATGTACGTTTTTGTTGATAACGTCACGAGTTTGTATCTTTCAGTGTTGTGGTGGGCACCGTTAGATTCTGTGTCTTTACGATCATAAACGATGTGTTGAATGTGCATCTAGGATAAGTAATAAGGGAGCTAGGAGTGATTTTCGGTGCAGTAATAGGTTAGCATGTTTCGCTCTGGGCTAATTCAGAGGGTCACTGTTAGCATTGTGTGTTTTTTTTAAAAAAAAATATGAAAAAGATCAGTTAAATGAGTTTTTTCCCGTTATATGGATATAAAATATTCATAGTTTATTAATTATATTATGGTTCCTTAGACGTTGTTTCCTGCAAATGACGCGATTTCGGCCCCGGAACCGGGTCCGTGCAGCTTGAGTATGGTATTCCTGTCATGCTATGTTTTTTATTTATTATTTCTTGTTGGCTGTTCTGTTTGTCTTCTATGCTGAAAAAAGAGAAGCATGATTTCCACCCCAAATAAGTCTGTACTATTGCTTACACTTGTATGCTTCTTCTCAATAAACATATTTGAGATAAAATATGAAGATACAGCCAGTTAGCTTAGCTTAGCATAATGAATGAAAACAGTAGGAAAGAGCTAGCAACAGAACAATAAAACCTCGTAGGTTTGTTTCCCAAAAGGTTACATTATTCATTAAAATGTTCTGTAATCCATTCTCTGATTGAGCGAACTGTCAAGGAGGAAAGAAATCTTCCCATGGTAATGCCCCATCATGCGGTAACCATGGAAACACAGGTGCATCATTATGGAGGGGATAATCAAAAAGAGAAAATGTGTTAAAAAAAACAAGAAAAAATGTGATTTCATGCTTGTGTGCCGTCCAATCAGGGTAGAGTTTTCTATTAAAAAAGCAACCTGATTCAAACATTATTGTGTATTCAACAGGTGAACACACCAAGAGTTTATGGGATGTTGACTCAAATAAATAATATTTGTAAAGCACATTGAATCTGCTTGTGCTGAAATATGGTTTATAATATAGATTGTACGATACTATCACGATACTTAAGCCACGATACGATAGTATTGCGATTCTAAGATATGCTAAGTATTGAAATACGATATATTGCGATATTGCAAATCACATGCGTCATATCCGTCTTCCCGTCCTGGTTAAAAAATGTATTTGCAATATGAATAGTTATGTTGCCCCTATGGGTTCATCAGTAGAGAGGAGGTGGCTGTGCTGTCTGTGCTGTGGTGATTGGTGATCGCATTGATTGCAGTAACTCAGGGCACCTGGGTCTGGTGCCCTGCAGCTATTTAAAGCCTCTCTGTTCTCTCTCTGCTTCGCCCTGCAGGCACCCCGGTTTTTGTTGAGTATATTATGAGTCTCTTCAGTTATTTTACTTTGTGCACTTCAACACTCTCACACGCATACATGTCCATACAATACTCACCCTGCATTTACATTACTGATACCACTGACATCCACACCTCATACTTTACTGGTTTTGAACTTAATTAATTTGGTTTTGCTATAATAAACACATTTTGTTAACCGTCGACATGGTGCGTCTCCTCTTTGTTGTGGCCTTTTGAGCCGGGTCGTAACAAATGGGGGCTCGTCCTACGGGTTATTTCTAGAATGTTTGTGTAGTGCTCAGAGCACATGGCGTCATTTGAGCAGCTGAGTAGTTGATGTGGTCCAGCTGTGTGCTGGCTTGGCGCTGCTATTTGGGGGACACATCATGTTTTTTGGGTTTCAGAAAGCTTTAGTGTCGTCAGGTTTTGTGTGCCAATCAGAAGGTAATATGTTGCTGCTTGTTACGCTTCTGTAAAGAGTTTCCCCGTGTTATGTAAATAACACAATTTGTGTTCTTTGAACCTGAAAAGGAGATGGAATTGTTGTTGTTACTTTCATTGAAATTGTAGGCTATACATGTCTTAACGTAACTTCCTGTTGTATATAGACATGCTTTTATGCGCTATTGGCAGGAAGTTACTGTTCTCAAAGCCAAAGCTTGACGGAGAAAAGAACGGAGATAAAGTACAGATATCAACATTTAAATACAGCGATATCAAAAGATAAAGTTTACATTTAAGTATTAGCAACAGGCACAAGGTTAGTGTTAACTGTAATATAAACATGTGCTTTGTGTCTTAATTCGTTTATATAGGCTACTGTATTATAACTTTTAGGGATGCTCCGACCAACGGCCGCCAATCGTTATCGGCCGATATTCACTCACGGCCGATCGATCGGTGCTCTCTATAAAGGCCGATCAGGAGAGCCGATCGCATGACGCAAAATACATGACACTTTTCTCTGTGCGCGGCAAAACAAGCTCGCCAAAATGGCTTCACCGGTCTGGCAGTATTTTAAGGTGTCCGAAAAGGACAATAAAATAGCGGTATGCAAAGTGTGTTGCAGAAATCCTGCAGCTCCGCCCTCTGTGACGGACCGGAGAGCGGACCAAAACACGCACTAAGAGTTAGACCTAACTAGGGTTGCAAAATTCCAGGAAGTTTCAAAGATGGAAACTTTCCATGGGAATAAACTGGGAATTTTCTAAATTGAAGGTTGGCTCTTCATAGGGAACTTAAATATAGTTGGGGAAAGTATATTTTAGCATAATCTTGACTAAAACAAACAGATGCCATTCAAGTACACTTGAATATCCATGCCATAGCACACTGCTTAGTGCATGGCTATTGAGACCACACAAAGGTTTGCAACAGGCTCACAAATGTGAGAGTGGAAAAACTGGTTAGCATTCGGGCAAACCTAAGGCTCTCTGAGCCGGACACAGAGCCATCCTCAACAAGGCTGGACAGTGACACTGCAGAGGAAGAGGAAGAGTGTGATGTTGATGAGGCCCAGGAAGAGCCCATTGACTGAAAGGGTTTAGCCAAAATGCAAAGGATTGCTTGAAGGAAGATTTGCATGTTTAATGGGACTTTTTGGAGGGAGAAGGGCTCTTTTCATTTAACATTTTGAATGGGATGGGAGTTCATTTTTTAATGAGTGGGGTTGGGGGGAGATGAGTAATATTTAACTCAACATTCCTGTCTTCAATAAAATAATTAAAAGTTGTTCTGTTCTACTTAAAAAAATAAAAAAAATCTGTTGAAAGTTCATGTTTTTTGTTTAATTTTGCATCGAATATTTACAAAATTCCCCAGCTTAATTTCCCATGGAAACTTACCGGAAATGTTCCGCCCCTTTGCAAACCTAGACCTAACACACTTAGCTATTTTATCTACCTCTGGAACAAGCGAAAATAGTTATACATATATTTATTCTTCACTGTCGGGTCACTCATTACTGGATCAGTGAGCAGTGATACTGACAGGCTGTCAGGAGAGGGAGAGAGGAAAAGAGAACGCTTCTGCTCATTTCTCCAAAGTGAATGTAAACTTGAATAATGTACTTCATTTGAATGTAATAATTATGTTGGTTGTTGTTTGTGGAAGCGCCAGTGAATGAGCCCCATTAACTGAGTTGTAAACATCACTTTAAATGGAAGATCCCCATAGGCCCCCATCCACCCGATTCCCGATCGGAGCATCCCTAATAACTTTGCTAACTATTTAAAGTTCACTTGTTTAATGGTATTCTAAAGTAATGCTCGTATGGATGAAGCTTAAATGTTTTTGTTGTTTTGTGTCTTTGTGTAGCTCTTACGTTGGTTTTTGGAGTTTTTAATGAATTAGAAATCATCAGTCAAGTGTACGACCATCTTTCCGAGGGATATACTACAGTTTATATCATAAAAAAATCGATAATTGGCGTCGATATCGATACAATATCGCCACACAAAGTATCGCGATACTATGCTGTGTCGATTATTTCCCCCACCCCTTGTGGAAAACAACTCTCCATTTAAATCCAAAAACAGTGATATTATGGGCTGTTATTTTACCATTTTCCTCCAGCAGTGAACAGCAGCCTCTCTATTGTAACCTCACTATAAAGGCACCATATTGCTGCACAGGAGAAGGTGTTTTAACAGTACATTATAATGAATATATTGCAGCGTTTAGTATACAGGGACAGATATTTCCCTCAGACAGATGTTGGAAGAGTAGGCGGCGAATTAAATTAATCAGGTAGCCGGAAACACGAATCTAAAGCTATAAAAGACGAAAATAAAACACTGAATGTTTTATTTTCTGGTAAGGTATCAATGGGTTCTTGAAAAGGATCTTGATAGGAAGCTAAAAAGTTAAATTCAATTATAATATATTGCCAACCATACCAGTATGTACAGTAATACATATTTGTAATGCATCAATAGTTATAATGCTATAATATAGTAAACATTAAATACGAAATGGGCTATGCTGCATAATAAGTACTTTTACTTTTGGTACATACTGAATGCCTTAATGCAAAACATTGCTGGTCAGTAAAAAACATTTATTTTGAAGGATGTTAAAACAAAACAAATGTCCTGATAAATAAACAAATAGCTATGTCTGCATGTGTCTGCAATACATAACTGTATGAAAATATATTTGTTATGGGTAGATATACAGTATCTACTTCTATGTATTATTACATTGTATTTCCAACTTATATTTGTAGCATTAAGCATTTTATTTGTGTACTTATATCCTATAAAAAAAGTAGAAAAATATATAAAACTTAAAATGTAATAATATGTAAAAAAAGACTGCCCCCTAGTGGCCCAAAAAAAAATTGATGCAGGTTTATGAACCAGGGGTGAGGAAAAAGACACACACATTCCTTTCCACGGGGTTCTTAAATGCATCCCCAAATATAAGAGGCCATTCAAGAAACACACACACACACACACACACACACACACACACACACACACACACACACACACACACACACACACACACACACACACACACACACACACACACACACACACCACACACACACACACACACACACACACACACACACACACACACACACACACACACACACACACACACACACACACACACACACACACACACACACACACACACACACACACACACACACACACACACACACACACACACACACACACACACACACTTTAGGGGGCGTGGACGGAGCGAGTTCATGATTTAAGGGGTAGTTTGTCATGCTGTCCTGTGTGTAGTTGCCATGGTAACAGGTGTGTGTATATGTGTACGTGTACTAGGGATATCCACTGGTCCCATGAAGTCATAGCAGCCAAAATCTGGCAGCTGCAACACATTCCTCCTCTCTGAAAGAGTTTAAACATGCCTTACACACACACACACACATATAGTGACTCAGTGACGAGAAGCCCACTCAGACACAAAAACACACACTGAGAGACACACACAAACTACCTTAAGTCTGAAATATGCTACAACAGCCAACACTTAAATACACACACACACACACACGTCAATTACTGACGAGAAGATGCACTTCAACAAAGAAACACAAGTTTCCTTACGTCAATGTTTTTGAATAAACTACAACATACACTCTTTTAGTGCCACACACACACACGACTAAGAAAGTAAGTCACTCACTGACAAAAGTAAGTCACTCACAAGTAGATAACAACTTACACACACACAACCGTAAGTTGGTTTATTGTGATAAACTACAACAACAAACACTCTACACACACACACACACAACACACACACACACACACACACACACACACACACACACACACACACACACACACACCACACACACACACACACACACACACACACACACACACACACACACACACACACACACACACACACACACACACACACACACACACACACACACACACACACACACACACACACACACACACACACACACACCACACACACACACACACACACACACACACACACACACACACACACCACACACACACACACACACACACACACACACACACACACACACACACACACACACACACACACACACAACACACACACACCCACACACACACACCTTTGGCAGAAATGGATGGAGTAAGTGAGCTTGACACACTCATTGTTTCAGTGTCATCGTATGAACTGCTGCAGAAAACATACAACGATAAGAGCATTTAGGAAAACTTCGCCTAGCTTTTTTTAAGTGAAAATCAGAAAAAATGTGGTGATTTGAAAACTTAAAACTTAAATGAGACTTTCATTATGAGTTGGACTTTCGTCCATGAGAGAAAAACGAAGCACATCGTGATAACATCGTAGTGACATTCCTTCACTGCCCGGAGAGATAACATACCTCAACATGAAACTAGACAACATGTTCTCTGTGGGGGGGATCAGAGTAGACATGTTGGTGCTGTTGTTGTTGTTGTTGTTGTTAAATTCTTTGTAGCCCAAATGGAGGATCACATTTCCCTTAAAGGCTCAGTCACCACCGTTCAAAATGTTAACTTTTTTTTGTGGTAACTGATTGAACTGAACTACTGATTGTCTCACACTGTAGTCAAATCAATATTTAAGGGGTTTAGAAAAATACGTTAAATTAACTAAATTTGAGCTTTAAGCAATTGTTCAATAGAAAAAACAGCAGGCAGATTAATTGAAAATAAATCTGCTTTAAATGTTTTATGTAAATTACCACTTCGGTGAACTTTGACAAACTTGCATCGTTGACAAATAACAAGCGGACATCATTACAAATCTACTTTTAAAGAGACGGAGAGTCTGAAATTAATGAAGTCCTTGTAACTTGTGTTGCACGTAAGTATCAGACATACTTATTTAGGCTGAACTAGGATATTTTCCTAGTAGTTTTGTAGACTGAACCTAAAACAAATGGCTGCATACTAAATACATCAATACTTTGGTACATGATATTGATATGACTGAACATGGTTCCTTGATCAGGCGTCCTCCTTAGCAATAGTCTGCTAGTGAAAAATAACAACACTGAATGTCCAAATTGACCAATCAGAATTGAGTATTCATCAAAGTGGTGCAATAACAACTTATAACGTTCCAAACGGGCAATACAACTGGTCTCTGTTGCATTACTCGGGGTGTGTGTGTGTGTGTGTGTGTGGCCCTCTAGGCTGAAGCCCGAAACAGCAAAACAACCCGACATGCATGTCTCTAGAGTTTTCCCCGATCTATCAACCCACCCTGAGCTTAACGCCACGCACTGCTGACCTGACACACACACACACACACGCGCACACACACACACACACACAGACAAGCACAGACACACACACACGCCTGGGTGACTCCTCTTGTTCCTTCTCTCTCTCCTTCTTTTCTCTGCACATTACTTTCTGCAACCTTTCGCACCACATCCAGCGTCTCTTTTCACCCGTCGGCCCTGGAGATGCTCCCTCTTCGTTACCAGAAATGAAATGTCATCCTCCTCTCTGTTTACTGCATGTTCGAAAACAACCCGACAGTAACAGGAAGGCAGCGTGTAGAGCAGTTTGAAAAGGAGGTGATTTGTAGAAATCTAACTCCACTTTATGCTCCGGTGTTTTAATTCCTGCAGTGGAAACCTTGCTGCGTGCAGAGTGAAGGTCACCGAGTAAATCCCTCATTATGTGCATTAACCGTTATGACAGTCAAGAACACTCATCAAACTATGAAAGAAAAACTTACAAATCCTACATAATACTTGTAATTTTTTTAAAAAGTCCAGCTGAGATAACTGTTCATTTATCATTCAACAGCATCCACTACTTTTGGGAGAAAAACAATAAGCCCAAACTTGTTAACTTGTTTATTTCTGGTTTAGCATTTTGCATGATTTTCTCTGAGGAAGAACTTTCAAACTTTGCAAAATATGCAATAAGGTCACAGTTCAGAAAGGAAAAAAATCTGCCTCCGTGTTTCGGTGCATAGTGAAAAAATACTGCAAAAATCTCAAATATTCACAGTAAAAAAATAGGAAAATCTATGAAACATTTAGTGAAATATATGTTTTATAGAATAAAAGAGCTGTAGACTTTTAACAACAATGCTAGTTAGCTTTCTTGCTAATGTATTCTTATTACAATCCAAGACACAAATCAATTAAAGGTGGGGTATGTAATTTTGGAGAAACCAGCTTGAGTGCCACCAGCCCCTCCTCCAACACACACGAACATGACCAATGAGGGCACGAGATAAGTCTGTGCCCCGATGGAAGGCTGACAAGCAGGTAGGCCATCCAGTTACTTTAGCTGGCTCAGATGATTGGTCGTGCTTTTTACAGCGCCACGGCTTCCAATGATGACATTTTTTTATGTATTTATTGTCAAAGCATTTAATGTATTCATTGCTATCGGGATGTTAAGAGCATTCCATGGAATATAACAAGTGTTTCTGAAGTGAATCACCTACCCCACCTTTAACTCAACCGCTTTTGCAGAGTAAACAAAGCTGCAAAACAAAGCTGCAAGA
The DNA here is from genome assembly GCF_902827115.2 of Pseudochaenichthys georgianus. Lineage (NCBI taxonomy): Eukaryota > Metazoa > Chordata > Actinopteri > Perciformes > Channichthyidae > Pseudochaenichthys > Pseudochaenichthys georgianus. The sequence continues at coordinate 64,066 of NW_027262966.1, forward strand.
GCCAAAATGAGTCAGATTACTTGTGTTTTTTATTCTTCAACACTGCTGCTCGGAAAAAGCATGATGCGACAATTAGGGGTGCAAGTTTGTGAATGCTTCTTCAATCAAACACGTGAAAAAAGGACCAATAACTCAGAGGCTAAATGAACATAGCTGATGATTGTCCCAGATAATTTACCTTCCTTTAAAGGGGACCTATCATGCAAAATGCACTTGTGTAAGTCTTTTATTCATGAATATGTGTCCCCGGGGCGTCAGGGAACTCGCCAAGTGTCAGAAAACACAACCTTCTTTTCCTCCGTACCCAAATCTCTAGAAACGGGGCTTCAACGGATCTGATTATTATTTGAATTGTCTGACGTCAGAAAAGGGGAGCTCCACCCATATGGGCAACTCTCCACCTCTCAGGGGAATGAGAGGCCGCTCGAAAGCGCTGGAGACGCTGTAGTACATATGCCAGGCCTGTAGGTGGCGCTGTAGTCTGCCACAAAAGCAGAATCAGCCCCTGCAAAAACAGGGCTGGAAAAGAGCGAAATGAGGCATGGCTAAAATGCATGATCTGTTTGGTATTTTGAAAAAAACACTTCACAGATTTGTTTTATAATGGTATGGCCCTGCAATATAAGTTTCAAATATAGCATGATAGGGCCACTTTAAATAATAAGAGAACAAATATCCACATATTTGAAATGACTGACTTTTTGACTGAAAAAAGGGAATTGTGTTCATTTCAGTTGACCTGGAGAAGAAAGCATAAATAAATTAGTGAAATTACCTCATAAGCTTAAAAAAGGAGGACTTGATGCTCTAAAGATCACACATTGACTCAGCTGTTAGAGTCTGGGATCAGAATCAATTATAATTTACATTAAATTACAGGCATTTCAAAATCTGTGTGCAGGTCGTACGAAGGACACAGTTACGTTTCCACCCTCGTGCGAGACCCAGCCAGGATGAATACATAAGATAATGAGATGATGATAAGATTCCTCTCGGCAGTCTGATTGGTTTTTAACAAGGGAGCCAGGTGATGTGTGTAATCAGTTCATCTCTCTGTACAAATGTTTCACACACAAATTACATAATGTCATGTCCATCAGTCGCGCACCAGCTGCTCTGCACTTGTGCCTGTTTGGAGATTTCGGACAGGGGATTATTTCATTATTTTAAAGCTGCTATTCTTTCAGATCTAGCGCATTTCAATGGTGATAATATCCCAGGTCGTACACTCTTCAAAAAGGCAAACATACAATGAAGTATGAACAGAGATGCGTGCACACGAGCTAGATCGATGAAGCCAGGGTGACATATCTGCCGTTATTAACTTGTTGCAGACATACAACGTTTTTAGCGCATTAAATGACACGTTAAAGGTGGGGTAGGTAAGTTTGAGAAACCGGCTCGAGATCGCTAGAATTTGAAATACACAACCGGAGAAAATCTGCCACTTCCTCACAGAGCCCCTCCCCCAACACACACGAACGCGCACATGACCAATGAGGGCACGAGATAAATGTGTGCCCTGATGGAAGGCTGACAGGCAGGTAGGCCATCCAATCGGATTGGTTGTACTTTTTACAGTATTACGGCTTCTACAGATGACATTTTTTTATGGATTTTTTGTCAAAGCACTTCAGATATTCATTGCTATCGGGATGTTAAGAGCATTCCATGGAATATAACAAAAAGTGTATCTCGAGCCGGCTTCTGAAACTTACCTACCCCACCTTTAACTGACATTGGAAAGGAGATAATATCCCAGGTCGGACACTGCACATGTGCAAACTCCTCAAACATGCAAACATACAATGAAGTATAAACAGAATTGGATGCACAAGAGCTAGATCGATGAATCTGCCAGGATGGAGAATCTACGGCAATAGAAAATGAGTAAAAACACGACAGAGACACAACCATGTTAGCACATTGATGACATGCTAACTGACATTGGAAAGGAGGGAGCGGGGAAACCTCGCAGCTGATGCACGGCCGACAAAGCCGCCGCCATGAAAGCTGTCTTTGTAGAGCCTCTCGTGTTGTGAGAAGTGTCGATTTGTTTCTTTAAACCTGCACTTTGTCCCGTCTTTGTAATGAATCGTGTGAGCTGTTCCAGATCTGCATGGGCTTTGTCTCTCGTCGCGGTCACACTCACTCCTGACCGGCAGCTGTGTGTTCCCGGAGAGATGTGGCACCAGGAGCGGAGTGACACCCGCAGACAAAGAGCTCACAGTGGCTCTAATTACCACACACACACACTTTCCAGGAGTACGCTGTTAACAAATCATTGTTCAATTCTCTGCGGGACGGAGAATTACAGCAAAATGCAACGTAAAATTAAAACAATACTCCAAGAAAAACAACAGAACAACATCAACAAGTGTGAGTGAAAGACGGGAAGGGAAACATGGATTGGAAAAGACAAAAGCAAACAATGACTTTCAGAGTGCAGATGGAGAGGAGAAGGGTAAGAAACCCACATGGCACTCTGAGAAGAGACTAAAATAACTCCCATCAAACATAAACAGGCTCCCAATGTGGCCTTGGAATTAAATGCCATGACTTTTCCATGACTTTCAATCGTGGAGCGAAGGCACATCTGTGCGGTTTTTATTTAGTTGGAACTGGCCAGGCTTTTTCTCCGCTCCTGAAGGTTCATAAAGAAATAACATGATTTACAAAACAGCTGAAATCAGTCGGTCGGTCTGTGAACACTTTATTCAGGATGAAATAACTCGACACTAGTTGGATCGATTGCAATTTAAATATGTGCAGATATTATTGGACCCCAGAAGATTAAACTAGATGATTTTGGTGGTGATTTTTTCACTGGATGAATAGTTGTTGCCCCTTTTTGGGGGGCATTTCATGTTGAGATTGGTCAATGTTCCTACATTAATGGAAACTTTGACGACACATGTTCTTCAACAACCTTTTTTTTTGCATGATTAAGAAGGGAATTAAGAAACTGGACATCTTTAAACTTTAAGTGAGACTTTATCAACAAGCAATATTGTTTACCAAATAAGGCGACACTAAAGTGAAGTTTGAGAAGAACTAAAATGTCGCTCTTTGTCAGACATAACTTCAAATTATGATAATAATAAATATAATACATGGGATTTGTGTAGCACTTTTCCTAATACTCAAAGACGCTTTACATAAAAGCAGAACAGCAACAAAACAAAGAAAACAAAAAAAACATAAACAATAGTCCTAATCCAAGTGTGGATGAATAAGTGTCCGTAAATATAATTTGCTCCCCATCATACAGATGGGCAAATGACCTTAAGGCGGTGCAAAGTATATATGAATTCAAGCCCTAAGTTGAAAGATGTTTTGCGCTGCGTCAAGAAGCTAAAGAAAATGTAGGAAAGTCCACTTAGTGAGTCCAGAAAGAACTATGCATCCTTCCTGTGCACTTCTGTTTACTTCTGCATCAAAGAGCCCTGTCAACGGACTTGTGAGAAGGATTTAGGTAATCCAGGATAATGCATTGATTCCCATCAAAAGTCTGACAAATATTACAGATATTCAGTGTCCACTGCGGTGTTCCTGAAACAACGAGAGATATCAGAAGCTCTGCAAACACAACACAGAGAGGGAGACGATGTCCTCAAGCAGCAAGCAGTCACGCTGTAAACCAGCCTGTCAGAGAGACATCACACCCTCCTGCGTGTGTGTGTGTGCGTGTGCGTGTGCGTGTGCGTGTGTGTGCGTGCGTGCGTGCATGTGTGTGTGTGTGTGTTAATCCCACACTGCTCCCCCTCCATTTCCTGACTGCCGTGTCACAGCGGAGCTCCGTGTCTGCCTTCTGGCCTGTTTGACTGTAATGCTATAAGCTAATCGCTAATGGTTTACTGGGGGGAAATTAATTTAACAGCCTGAGCACTAATGTGTTTTACTTGATTGAGATTAACATCCATTTAACTCTCTCTTTATACGTCTGGCAGCTCATCTCTGAATAACAACACATGAGTGAGTGAAAACGAGCCTGAAAAATGGAGGGGGATTATTTATTTAGCTTTACCATAATCTCTCTTTCTTATTTTACACTGTGTCTTAATACTTCCGTCAGTACACTTATATGTTGTACTTTGAACACTTGCACAGTGTGTGATTTAAACCAAGTAGTGTTATCTTAAATTGCCCAAATCTGGTGTTCCTTCACCAGAGTAGTGTCAATTTAAATTGGTAGCTAGCAGCTGCTAGCTGTTAGCTTGCTAGCTACCAACGTCATGTTTCAGTGGTAGCAAATCCTTGCAGACTGCTCAATTTACCACAAATAAATAAGGGTGGCTAATTTTTGACATTTATATATTGGTGTGTTTATTAAATAACGGAAACGGAAAAATAAACAAATGTGTCACTTTTATTGTTTTAGTGCTGTGTTCACCGTAGGGTTGCCAACTTCCAGAAATGGAGAAACGGGACACACGCATGTGTCCCCCCGCGCGCTTTTTTCGGGTTTCTGGCGGATTTAGTTACTTTTTTTGTTACTTTATTTCGGTTTTAGGGTTAGGGTTAGGGTAGGGTTATGTTATTTAATTATTTTGGGGGAGCCAGCCCCTAGGGTTCGAAAATGTTTTGGGGGTCAAACCCTCAAAATGCATAGAAACCTATGCATACCTATAACACAATACAAACACGATGGTCTTACACCTGCATTAGGCTACTACATCACATTCAGGGTTGGGAGGGTTACTTTGGAATGTAATCAGTTACTGATTACTGATTACATGGCTCTGAAAGTAATCCGAATACAGGTTACAGTTATGTGTCTTAAAAAAGTAACGTAATCAGATTACTTTTAGATTACTTTTGGATTACTTTCTTTTTCCGTCACAGATGGGTATGTTTTGGTGAACAGGAGACACAAAAAGCAAAAGAAAACTGAACGTGTTTTTACTGTTTTAATGGCGTATCAAGAGACAACTGAAACATAACATAATACACTTGTTTGGGGATGCAGCTTGGGATGTGAGGAAGTGAGGGACACGGCTTAGAACGGGCCGTGTCGCCTTCTGTCCTGCCAGTGCTGGCAGGACATGAATTAAAATGTCGAACTCGGACTTCATTTTAAGGACATGTCGGCCAGGGGTGTGTTGTAGAGCTATATTTGTTTAAGCACCGGATTGGCAAAACCGGAGAGTTGTGTGCACCAGTCTGCCTTGATCTATGAATTCATGTCTGTGACTCACAGTATCTGCTGCCCACAGCTGTTTTTTAGAAGGAAAACCTCCTTCACTTCGTGACCTCTCTGCAGCGCCAGGAGGCAGCGGGAGGGTTTAACTCCGCCTTGAGAAGACGAGCTCGCAGTGCAGTGCCTTTCACGCACCGCCTTTCAAGCACCGCCTTTCACGCACCGCCTTCACTGTGTTACCTTCAGAATCATTAGAAAGGCTAAAGAGCGACCGCAGGCTGATGTGTTTTTAACCACACACACACACACACACACACACGCGCGCGATTTAAACGCAGACTTTGTCCTCCATGTTTCGTTGTTATTGTTTCACTGAGTGAGCGGACCCGCGATTTTTTTTCAAAGGCTTTGTTGGTCCATCTGCGCGGTAATAGGTTTTGTGGGCTGTGATGATTCGGCTGTACCTTTAGTAATGAATATTAAATATTGAGTGGAAATCTTTCCACCGATAATTCCAATAAGTAATCCAAAATGTATTCACTTCAGGTTTACGAAAGTAACTGTAATCAGATTACTCATTTTTCAAATGTAACGCGAGCTGAATACAGTTACATGTATTCCGTTACAACCCAACTCTGATCACATTGTACATCAGCATGTTCAAATCGCATAGGTGGGCACCTCGATGTACAATTGGCTATTTTGTCCAAAATGTTAAAAAATTAAATATTTGAAAAATGGTATTAAGTAATGCAAAGTATATCATTATTAGACTTAATGTAATCCTTCAACCAACCATTTTCCCACACCCACACACACACACACACACACACACACACACACACACACAGTCAACTGAGCCTTCGCATACAGCACACAAACACGCAGCCAGACACACTGCATTGCGCGCAAACAGAAACATTTTTTTATTTTTCCCTTTACACGGGAGTCCGGGACAAACAAAGTCCCATACGGGACACGCCTATTTTGGCTCAAATACGGGGCGTCCCGGCTAATACGGGACGGTTGGCAACCCTAGTTCACCGGAGCAACCTCAAGAGCTAATGGTAGCGCCACTTCCGCTACGTAGCAAAGATGGGCTATTGTTCAGCGTTTACTCTTTTGACTGAATTCATCCATCCAGGTACTCATAGTCAAATATATTTGTTATCATAATTGGCATTAGGAGTAGACTTATGTAACGAAAACTGAAAATATAAGTAGCCTACAGAAGTACCCAAATTAAGACAACAACACTTGTCTTTCTGCTGTACTAATTTTTTAAAACAACCAATGTCACAACTTCCTTTGTATTGGATAGTTTGAGGTTATTATCAGCTTATCTTCCTATTCCATTGTGGCTAAAGTCAATACACTGAAGGAGTACGAGCATGGCCTTTCTCTGACAGCCAGTCAGGCACAGAATGATGTTCTTATTAAACCAGAGAAGAACGGAGAGTTATTTCTGGCATCAAGGGTGAAGGGGTGACTGCCCGTTGGAGCTTTTTCAAGCTTTGGATTTCTCCCGGAAGAAAAAAAAAAGATAAACAACTCTGGTGCTTTGGTAAAAGGTCAAATGATACAAGAAGTCCTGAGATGTGTTACTTTATATGGGGGGAAAAGGCATTTGATACCATCTATCGTCTCAATATTGCTTCTACCGCCAAAAAAGGACGTATTATGTATTTTAAGATTCCCTAATGACATTTTTTAATTGTTTTATTTTGCCCTCAAAGTATGAAAATGTACAAACATCACCCACACAATCACCCAATAGGGTTGCAACTAATTGCTGGCACATTTTTGATATGAGATTTCCCTGAATTATGAATTTACTGAATAAATTACGAGGAAAAATAAGAAGTTGTTGAGTGGATCCAGAAAGTGTTTGCATAAAAGTGACAGAAATGTAATCTTTCGTGAAGATTTGATTGCATGTTTTTTCTGGACATGCAAATAATGAATCAATGCAAATCAATATTGAAGAGAAAATTATCTTTGAACTATTAGACCTTCTTAGTTTAACCAATGTTTTCCTTTCATCTCACATACCTCTCCTTAAAGGGGGTGTGTGACCTAATCGTAAGTACTGTATATGCTAATGATACAATCAACTCAACCATACCAATTGAAATACATGTTGAAACAAATTGCAAACATTTATAATTACATATAAAACATAATATGTACTCTCACTCATTCATACACGTTGACGTCACTACTTCTTCTTCTGTGGCACGTTAGAGCCCTCTACTATTGCAATACTGCCCCAAGTGGCTGTTATTGTTAAATAATGCTTGTGTTCGTTCGGATGAATTTCTTTTGAGCTACGACTTCTTTATTCTCTTCGTAATGCAGACTGAGCTCTGTGGTAATCAGTTATTATGTTTAAGTGTATTCATGGTAATGCTCTGGGATTTGGTGCCCAGGGCTGCTGGGCCTTCTTAATGGTTGTGTTTGTGTTTTTCTGTATTTTTACTTTTGTGTTTGAATGTTTTGTATGTCTGTTTTACATTAATGGTTGAATATAGCAATCTTTACAATCATGAATCGCATGTAGGCGTAACAAGTGGCAGTGAACATTATTTGTTATTATTTCCAGACTGGAGAATTAAAGGGTATACAAATCATTCATTTGAATATCAGGAGTCTATTGCCCAAAATTGATTTACCTCGGACATGGGTTGGTCCTACATAAACCTAAAATCATCACACTCTCCGAAAACTTGGCCTAATAGTAACTTTTCCGATAGTGAACTACAAATCACAAATTATTATTTACAGATCTGATAGATGCAGCAGGGGTGCGAGGTGTGGCTATTTATGTTTCCTCTGACCTTGTGACTGAGCGAATTGCTACTTCTCTATAGAGCCTCTACATTTGAATGCATTTTTCTTAAATAATTTTTCATGAAAATAAATGTGTAACTATTGGTAGCATCGATAGGCCACTTCTTCACCTGCAGAGTCTTTTAACCACATAATCAACACTATCAACTCAACTCAATTAAATAATCTTGCTTGGTGATTTCAACAAAATTGGTTGGATAAATCATCTGATGAGAGAAAAAACTTTTCATCTAAATGTTAAACAGCTAATTAATGAGCCAACTCGTATCACTCTTAGAACCCAATCTCTGCTTGACTGGATACTGGTGTCATACCCTGACAGAATCTTAAAAGCGGTGTCATGTCGGATTGCTTCAGCGATCATTCAATTGTTTATTGCGTATGGAAAATCAAATTAATTAAACTACCTCCAAAACTAGTCAAAATCAGACAATATAAAAAATGAATGTTGATTTATTTATTAATGATGTTGATTCAACGAATACCTTTCGAACAAGACGCTTGGGATTTTCTGCATAAAGAGCTCACAGACGTCACGAACAAACATGCACCTGTGAGAACGGCTAAGGTCAAAGGTCAACACCTCCCTTGGATCAATTCTGAACTCAGTCTCTTTAGAGAAAGGGATAAAGCATGGTCGATATATCGTCATTCAGAACTATAGCCGATTGGGAAGTATTCAGGCATCTTCGAATCTGAGTGAAACCAAACCCGAAATGCTAAATCCAACTACTATAAAGAATCTCTCACATCGGACTTTAAAACCCTTTAACTGCCACCACCACCATTTGGTAGAGCACATTTTGCGTCTTGATATCTTGTTGAAAAAAAGGAAACCATTTGGTTGACATGTTATACACAAAACAACCTCTAGATGTCACCGTGGTTCAAACAGAATGCCCTTCAGCTAGCTTCAACTGAGAAAGTTGGCAATGCTAAAAATCACTGCTGAAGAAATCACTCTTTTTGGTCAACTTTTGTAAGGTAACCATATCCTTTTTGACATACTTTAGTGGCAGGGCACTGACTGAACATAATTACATAATTTATGCACAAACAAAGTTTAACAAGGGTGTAATTATTTTTTGAAAATATGCTCAACCAATCGGTCGAATTGGCCTTTTATGGTAAGCTAGCAATATGACTTTTTCAGAGATGTTTTCCAATACAATATGGTAAATAAATGGCTAGATTCATGGTAATATTACTAAATCTAGTACTGCCTTATGAGTCTCAGAGTGAAAGAGTGATAATAATTTATATAGCCCCTTTCACGCATGGCATTCAGCCCAAAATTGCACACGGATGAGCAAGTTAGGCCAACACAGGATATAGACATTTGCTGTTAGGCCAGTGGTTTCCTGTTAGGCCAATTCAGCATATACAGTAAGATGAGCAAGTTTTTTTTATCATGAAAAACATTTACATTACTTTTTTCCATTTTTTTTTTTACAATTAGAATTTATTATCTTTTATGAATTATATCTGGTTGTATATATTGCTCATTTTCCATAAAAAAACAAATATTTGAGTTTGTGTTTTATTTGAGTTTGATGCATACAAATACTGTACTGATATGATGATTGTTGAAAATGTACTTTACCATAGGCCATCTCGACCATTTGGTAGAGGCTCATAAAAACAAAACTGTGTGGTCAGTTGTCAAAAAAAAATGGTTTGTGCTTATTTGTGGCCCATTTGATAAGAAAATGCAAAAACATAATTTTTCCATAGCTTTTTCTTGGTCCGGCAGTTAAAGGGTTAAGAATCCCAAGCAATTTTGGACTAAAATGAAATATATTTTTAAATAAATCAGGTAAACATTCTATTAATAAAATAATTCATGACCCATTATCCATTGCCCAAATATTTAAATCAGCATTTCACTAATGTATGTTCCACACTACTATCTGACTCCTATTTGTCGACTGGTATTTCTAATAGTAACTCATACTGCAACAGTTATTTTTCTTTTAAGAAGATTCTACCACACGAAGTTCATAATGCTATCACAGAATCACAGGCGCAATTTCTATTGACTTGGCAAAAGCCTTTGATTTTGTTGATCGATATCTGCTTTGGATAAACTTCACGGCATTGGCCTTTCTAATAATACAGTGTTATGGTTTAACTCGTACCTTCACAGTAGAAAGCAATGTGTGGTTGTTAATGGAAAACAGTCTGACTTGTTGATCCAACAAAAGGGTGTACCCCAAGGATCAACTCTGGGCCCACTTCTGTTTTCTATTTACATAAATTATTTATCTTCTTGTCTCATTAATTGTCGTACTCACCTTTATGCTGATGACACTGTCATATATACATCCAAATCTGAATTTCACAAATTCAGATCTCTCTTCAATCGGATTGTAATATCTTACAGGACTGGCTATCACACAATAAACTACTGCTACTGCTCAACAAAACAAAATCTTATACTATGGTCTCTGGTACCAGGCAGAAGCTCAAATCTAAACCTAATGTAGTAATAACATGTAAGGATGGCACTTCTCTGCATAAAGTTGATAGCTTTATTATCTTGATGTATGGCTAGACTCTGAACTTTCATTTAAACTACATATAAAGCATGTGCTGTAATACAAAAAGTCAATTATGGAATCTCGCAATAGTTTTACGCTCAGTGTCCATAAGAGAATTGCTTCTCAACTTATTCTTCCGATTATGGACTATTGTGATGTTGTCTACCAAAATGCACATAAATCAGATCTTGCTCCACTCAACATAGCCTCCAATAGACTATGCAGATTTGTTCCTTTTCGTACACATCACTGCACAATGTATAACTTAAATGGCCTTCATTAAATGTAAGAAGACACACGCATTGGCTTCAGCAGATATTTAAACGCAATTATCTTAACTATCCCCCTTATTTAAGCAGTACTTGTACTCTACTCACCAATTCATCAAGTTACACATTCTGTTCAGATTTATTTCTCTGCAAAAAAATTGACTGGCAGAAGAGCGTTGATGTTCAAAGCCCCAACAGACTGGAATACTTTACCTGCTGCTATTAGATCTCTTGCATCATTGGGTTTGTTTAAACATGCATTATCATCTCACTTTCAACTGGTCTGTACTTGTTATTAATGATATTGATGAAACTGATTTGCTCGACTGTCTCTCAAATTGTAATGATTGTAAGTATTACTTGAATTTTACTTAACAGACTGTACGTGGTTTGTCTTGTTTGTCATGTTTTGATTTTGTCTTTTTGTTTATGTATGTCTGCAAGTTGTTGCAATTGTCGGGACCCCCTTGAAAACGAGATGGTGCATCTCAAGGGGTTTATCCCAATAAATAAAATGTCTAATAATACATGCAGAGCAAAGTTATAAACTCATGCTGTGCAGCGAAACTTCGTTCAAAACCCAAGAAGTTTATTTCCAATTTGAGTAGCACGAAATTCCCTAAAATATCAGGAAATTATGCAAAAGGCATCTGGGATATTTAGTGTGTGTGTGTCCCTCAGTGTATTTATCATAAAGCTTCAATGAATTGCTGGAACAAGCGTCCCTGCTGCTGCTGATGGAGTTTCTGATGATAATGATGCGAGTGGTGAAGGTGATTATCTGAACCATTACCTGCATGCAGCTCTTCAGCTGAAGACATCATTACGTGTGTGTGGGTGTTTTGATGGGGTGAGCGGGACAAACAGGGGTGTGTATGTCTCAGACAAGTGTGAGCGTGTGTTGTCGTAGTAACATGATCCATGCAGGAGCTACTCACCCTCATTCATTTCAAACCTAAAAATAAATTCCCTTTTATGTAAGAGCTGTGTGTGTGTGTGTGTGTGTGTGTGTGTGTGTGTGTGTGTGTGTGTGTGTGTGTGTGTGTGTGTGTGTGTGTGTGTGTGTGTGTGTGTGTGTGTGTGTGTGTGTGTGTGTGTGTGTCGACCTCACCCTCCATATGAAACCACACCTGACTGTAAGCTAGTGTGTGTGTTTAGTTTTTAACTGTTTTCATTTGAAATGAAATGGTGTAACTGCACCCAGTGGGTTGTGCGTTGGTGTTGGGGTCAGGGGAGCACAGGTTCAAACCCCACTGCAGTCAGCATGTCGTTGTGTCCCTGAGACACTTCACCCCAAATTGCTCCTGTGGGGATTGTCCTCAGTACTGAGTATGTAAGTCGCTTTGGATAAAAGCGTCTCACAAGTAACATGTGATGTGATGTAATGAAAGGATGTGGTTGATGTTGAATTGATTAGTTTCACGCCTATAATCACACTCGATGTGTCTTCAATACACAGACACTTTGAGACGTTAAATAAAAATTCTGTGGTACCAGCATTTGTGGCTAAATTGTCTGACATGCACCATTACTTCAGATCTCTGCGTAACACTGGATGCGCTTTCCACAAATATATGTGAAAAAACCCACTTGTTATGCACAATAGCTGCAGCATCAGTCCCTTAAGATGAAATAAACTAATAATAAGAATAAAGGTTTTCCCACTCAATCAGGAATGTTCTGGTCTACAAAATGTCACAAAAATGATAAAGTTGCAATGAATACAAAATCACAGAGCTCAAAATAGTCTCTTTATCTGAGCCAAACTCAAAATATATACATTTTACAATCATATAAACCAACAACAACCAGAAACACACACTTCTTACAGCTGAAAAAAAAGTTTGGAGTTTCCGCTAAATAATCACTCAATCGAGTAATTGATTATCAACACTGTTGCCCATTACTTCATTGATCTAACTTCTACAAAAAATCTGAAGAAGAGGGGACACATGTAGATGTAGAAGAGACATGAAGAAGAGGGGACACATGTTGATGTAGAAGAGACATGGAGAAGAGGGGACACATGTTGATGTAGAAGAGACATGGAGAAGAGGGGACACATGTTGATGTAGAAGAGACATGAAGAAGAGGGGACACATGTTGATGTAGAAGAGACATGAAGAAGAGGGGACACATGTTGATGTAGAAGAGACATGAAGAAGAGGGGACACATGTTGATGTAGAAGAGACATGGAGAAGAGGGGACACATGTTGATGTAGAAGAGACATGGAGAAGAGGGGACACATGTTGATGTAGAAGAGACATGAAGAAGAGGGGACACATGTTGATGTAGAAGAGACATGGAGAAGAAGGGACACATGTTGATGTAGAAGAGACACGAAGAAGAGGGGACACATGTTGATGTAGAAGAGACATGGAGAAGAGGGGACACATGTTGATGTAGAAGAGACATGAAGAAGAGGGGACACATGTTGATGTAGAAGAGACATGGAGAAGAGGGGACACATGTTGATGTAGAAGAGACACGAAGAAGAGGGGACACAGGTTGATGTAGAAGAGACATGAAGAAGAGAGGACACGTGTTGATGTAGAAGAGACATGAAGAAGAGGGGACACATGTTGATGTAGAAGAGACATGGAGAAGAGGGGACACATGTTGATGTAGAAGAGACATGAAGAAGAGGGGACACATGTTGATGTAGAAGAGACATGAAGAAGAGGGGACACATGTTGATGTAGAAGAGACATGAAGAAGAGGGGGACACATGTTGATGTAGAAGAGACATGAAGAAGAGGGGACACCTGTTGATGTAGAAGAGACATGGAGAAGAGGGGACACATGTTGATGTAGAAGAGACATGGAGAAGTGGACCTTTAACTAGTAGGATACCCAGTTAGTAATAATCAGACATAGAGTATTTTGAGTGTCACAGCTGATGGCGCCTGTCACTGACGTCCCTCCTCTCTGTCCGTCCTCTCACACACTTCCTCCCCTGCAGCAGTGAAAGGACTCTCTGTTCAGCCGTGTCGTCCATATGGGGCTGACCCTCCCTCCCCAATACAGTACGGACACAAACACCTCCACCTCCTCCCCAGTGACTTCACCGCTGACATGAAATATGGAGCATGAGAAGTGAGAAGGTCATAAAGACTCAATCTATTTCCTCCATTTCTGAGCGGCTCACCTAACCTGAGGTGCAGCCTTGATCCGCACTCTGCAACCTGAGCACAGGTGAGGTGTCAAACAGGAAGTAGGTCAGCAGGTGAGGCGTGTTTACACCTGGGACATGTTCTGCATAATGCACTGTTTTCTGCCACTTAATACGTTGGAGGGAAATATTCTGCTTTTTACTCCACCGTTTACATTTCAATCACAGCTGTAGAACTAATGCATGTGATATTTGCAAATGTGTATTTATGTTTGGGGGGATTAACCACATCCTACCACAAGTGGCGACAGAAACATTCAACAAACTGCAGTTACACATGCATGCAAACACAACAGGAAGATATCCCCTAAAAGGTCAATCAATGCATTCTCTCACGACCCTCGGGAAATGTCTGTGACCTTTCCTTTTTTGCTGACCTATACTTTTCAACTCATGTCTCTCTGATACTTTTACTGAAGTTAGCTAATCAAGAGCCAGTGTTTCTTCAAACCACTGCTTCCAGACCTATAGTCATTCTTAAAGATTCCCTTGATGAAGCTAATCGACAGTGTGTAAGGTATGTCTCTCTGCTAATCCCACAGAAACATGGTTCCTTCATGGTATTTAAAGTGCACTTAAAGTTCACCGTGTTCCCAGAACAGAGGACACTAATCCTTAAGGAGCTTTTAATTGCATGTTGTATGAATCAGCAGCAGCAGCAGTTTCACAGTCACACAGAAAAGGAAAAAGGCTTTGAAAGCTCAGTCAAAAGACGGAGACGGAGATTGAGGAATCTGAAAACGACGCACACACGACGCGTAAAAAGGACTCTGAATGAGGGTTTATTGGAGGATGAGTGGCACACAATATGCTGGCATTACGCACGTCAACAACAAAGTATGCATGGCCATGGAGCAGGCAGGTGAAGATAGACTGGGACATTACATGCAGACAACATTTATCAGACATTTCTATCCAAATTATTACAGTAAGTGCAATAAACCATACAGATATAACTCAGAACAGCAAGGAACCTGCACGTGACGCGTCCAAACAATACCATTCATTTACAGTGCAGGTGGATCTCTATTGACATATTTTAGAACTTTTGTTGTCTGTAAGAGGTATCGTGGAAGCAACATTAAAGCTGAACTGCGATCAGTTTTGATTATTCTACAGTTTTTTACTCAAGTCTCACTTATTTGAAGCGATTTCTGACATTTTACCAATAATTTTATGAAGGCGTTTTTTCACACCATTATTTGGCCATTTAGCACCAAACTGATCCAGTAAGGTTCCCCAGTGAATGCCTCTCGTGAGGGAGGTGGTTCAATGGGTCAAATGGAGCGAAACGGAACTGTGAAAAGCAGCACTATGCCTTACCTTTATGATGCTGCTCCGGCGAGGTGCTGCCCTCACGGACTCCAGGATGATGGAGTCCTGGTCGCCTCCACCGGGGAGAGTGACTCCACTCCGCCGGCCACGGGACACTCTGGGCGGGATGAACTCTGGAGCTCCGTCGCTGCAGAGCCCGTCTCCGTTTCCGTCTCCAGACATGTCGATGAGGATTTTAAAAACACCAGGAGAGGAAGAAATTAATCAAACTGCTGTCGGATCTGAGCCGGGGAAAGTTTGGCGTGGCTGCGCGGAGATGCCATTTGAAGAAGGAATGGTTTCTCTAAAGCAGTGGACGAAACTAAAGCAGATTTGACACACTGCCTGGAGGAAACTAATCTCTCTTTAACTGTGATCAAACTCTCATAGTCTAAGAGCAGAAAGCTGTCAATTCCCAGTGACTCCAACCTGAAATCAAAGCTTCTCAGGTACTGTGTCGCCTCCTGGACTGGTGTGCTCCGCGGGTGCGCGCAACAAGTCTTCACCAGTCCTGCGTGTCCTCAACGCACAGACAGTCCATGCATTCAAAAGAACGTGCGTAAAGGGAGATGTCAAAAAAGCGCCGTGGTGGAAGCTGAGGAAATGTTTGAAAACAATCCAGCGTTGGTTAAACCCGAAACCAAATCCTCTCCTTCTCCCCCAGAAACACATCGATGTCAAAGTGCACACAGACACGAACTTGTGCGTCAAGGAGAGCGACGTCGTCCACCTGTCCGCGTGCTCTGACTGAACAGTGAACACAGTGTGTGAGCTCGCGCTGGTTTTTACTCCACAGCAACAACAGTCGACTTTTGACGAGAATAGGGAACACAACTGACAGCAGCACCGCCTCCCTGCACGCGGACAGCAGGCCCCGCCCACCAGACGCCCCAAATCAGGAGTGACGCACGAAGCGGCCAATCAGATCCTCAGCGGTGAGATTGGGAGGAAAACTGAGGCTCTGATTGGTGGATGGGTTATAGGACTGAGAGAGACTACTTATCATATTTTAAGACTATGGAAACCTTCTTTAACAAGCAGTATTTCATTTCACGATACAGTATTTAATTTAACATTATGTTTTTAATTTGTCTTAGTCTATTTTACACGCATATAGTTTACTTATTTCTGCATTTACTTGCAACATTCACTAAAGAAAAGTTATATTTCTGTTTCTTCTTGCACTAGTTTTATCATGTATGTATTATGTATATTTGTGTTGCATTGTTGGAGGAGCCTGGGACTTCAGATTTCCATTCCCAATCCTACACTCTATTGTGCATAAGACACAAATGCCTAGAATCTTTTAATTAAAGGCGGTAAGTTTGAGAAACCGGCTCGAGATACACTTTTTGTTATATTCCATGGAATGCTCTCAACATCCCGATTTCATTTAATTTCAAACCTTTATTTATCCAGATTGGTCCCATTGAGAGCATAGATCTCTTTTTCAAGGGAGACCTGCAGCAATTAGGTTCCACATGAAACATAAAACAACATAAAACAATAAAGGATATGGGTGGCGGTGGCGAAGTCCATAGGGACTTGGCTTGGCAACTGGAAGGTCACCAGTTCAAGTCCTGGCAAGACCAAGTGCTACCGAGGTGTCCCTGAGCAAGGCACCATTCCCCACACTGCTCCCCGGGCGCCGTACATAATGGCAGCACACTGCTCCTAACACTAGGATGGGTAAAATGCAGAGAAACCGTTTCGTTACATGGTACCTGTACTGTGTAATGACAATAAGTTGAATCTATCTATCTATCTATATCATACAACATATTTACAAGCTACATGTACATACTTATCAACATTTACAAATACCCATAGTTTCAAAAAGCATTTCACTTAGACTTGCTTTAAAAACATTAGACTTGCTTTAAAAACATTAGACTTGCTTTAAAACATTAGCCGATAGCAATGAATATCTGAAGTGCTTTGACAACAAATACATCAAATATGTCATCTGTGGAAGCCGTGGCGCTGTAAAGAGCACGACCAATCTGAGCCGGCTAAACTGGATGGCCTACCTGCCTGTCAGCCTTCCATCGGGGCACACACTGATCTCGTGCCCTCATTGGTCATGTGCGCGTTCGTGTGTGTTGGGGGAGGGGCTCTGTGAGGAAGTGGCAGATTTTCTCCGGTTGTGTATTTTCAAATTCTAGCGATCTCGAGCCGGTTTCTCAAACTTACCTACCCCACCTTTCATGAGAACCTTAATCCATTTAAATTAGATTCATATTATTGTCTAAGGGGATTTTTGAATTTTGGGTTCTACTAAAGTGCAGCAAAGGGCCACACAATGCACAAAACACCACGTACCAGGCTCTGGAACAGTCTGCCCCTCCATGTGAGGTCGGCCCGGACCCTAGGGGGTTTTAAATCGACACTGAAGACTCACTTCTTCTCCCCGGCCTTCGAGTCAGAGCGGAGCACGACACCTGACTTTTCCCTGTGTTCTTGTTTTTTATATTTCTGTTGTAAATGATTGTCTTTTATTGTGATTGTAGTAATGTGTTTTATTTTTACATGTACAGAACTTTGGCTCGACCAAAAAAAAAAATCGCTTTTAAATGTGCTATATAAATAAAACTTGATGTGACTTGATACCATTACAAGAAACTGAATATGCAAAGGTGCAACTGAGCAGGTAGCATCATTTACATTTCATACATAATAACATGCAATGCCACGTGCTTTACACAAAAAGGCATATAATGATTAAAAAAGAACAGAATATACAAAATACAAGACACACACAGAGACATACGTTCACATACAGACACACCTTTACACACACAGGTTATGCAGCAGTTAGCCGTAGATGAGCAGGGCGAAGTAAAAAATGACAATAAATAAAGGGAGGTGTGTGGCGCAGTGGACTGTGCGTTGGTGTTGGGATCAGGGGTCACAGGTTCAAACCCCACTGCAGTCAGCATGTCGTTGTGTCCCTGAGACACTTCACTCCAAAGTGCTCTTGTGGGGATTGCCCACAGTATTGAGTATGTAAGTCGCTCACAAGAAAAATAAACACAAAGCCAAAAGCTCCCCTTTATTGTCTGTCAGTTTATCCTCATGTGAGTTTAGATGCTTAAGCTGCACGCTGACCTTTGACCTCCTCTTATTGCTGGCGTTGGTTCAGAGTGACAGGCAGATTGGTAGGGGAGATGTAGAGGTATAATAAAAGAGTATTAATCGCTGGGGGAAATATTTCTGTTTTCTGCCCTGGGCCTCCTGCAGAGAGGTCAGAGGTCACGGTCAGGGAGGCAGGCGGGGATTTAGTGTTTGCTCAAGGACACGTCAGCAGGCGGACACTACAATGTGTTGATGGTAAACAGACGGTGGAGGAGGAAGTGATCACATCCTTTAACTAAATTAAAGTACTAAATGACCTCTAAGAGACAATAAATGACCACGAAGAGACACTAAATGACAACGAATGAACACGTAAGAACACATAAGACTTAATGGCTATACAATTACACAAAAATAGGCTAAACAACAACAAAGTCTGCATATTCCAAGTATATGTTTAATACACTGGGGATTTAGTGTTTGCTCAAGGACACATCAGCAGGTGGACGCTTGAAATACAATGTGTTAATAGAAAACAGACAGTGGTGGAGGAAGTGCTCAGATCCTTTAATTATAGACTCCTAAGAGACAACAAATGACAACAAAATTACACTAAATGACAACAAAATGACAACAAAAGGACACAAAATGACAACAAAGAGACACTAAAAGACAACAAAAGGACAACAAAGAGACACAAAATGACAACAAAGAGACACAAAATGACAACAAAGAGACACTAAAAGACAACAAAATGACAACAAAGAGGCACAAAATGACAACAAAGAGACACAAAATGACAACAAAGAGACACTAAAAGACAACAAAATGACAACAAAGAGGCACAAAATGACAACAAAGAGACACTAAAAGACAACAAAATGACAACAAAAGGACACAAAATGACAACAAAGAGACACTAAAAGACAACAAAAGGACAACAAAGAGACACAAAATGACAACAAAGAGACACAAAATGACAACAAAGAGACACTAAAAGACAACAAAATGACAACAAAGAGGCACAAAATGACAACAAAGAGACACAAAATGACAACAAAGAGACACTAAAAGACAACAAAGAGACACTAAAAGACAACAAAATGACAACAAAAGGACACTAAAAGACAACAAAATTATTACAAAGAGACACAAAATGACAACAAAGAGACACTAAAAGACAACGAAATGACAACAAAGAGGCACAAAATGACAACAAAGAGACACTAAAAGACAACAAAATTACTACAAAGTGGCACAAAATGACAGCAATATGACACTAAAAGACACAAAATGACATACAATGACAACAAAGAGACACACAAAGACACAAAAGGACAACAAAGAGACACTAAAAGACAACAAAGAGACACTAAAAGACATAAAAGGACAACAAAGAGACACTAAAAGACAACAAAGAGACACACAAAGACACAAAAGGACAACAAAGAGACACTAAAAGACAACAAAGAGACACTAAAAGACATAAAAGGACAACAAAGAGACACTAAAAGACAACAAAGAGACACTAAAATACATAAAAGGACAACAAAGAGACACTAAAAGACAACAAAGAGACACACAAAGACACAAAAGGACAACAAAGAGACACTAAAAGACAACAAAGAGACACTAAAAGACATAAAAGGACAACAAAGAGACACTAAAAGACAACAAAGAGACACTAAAATACATAAAAGGACAACAAAGAGACACTAAAAGACAACAAAGAGACACTAAAAGACATAAAAGGACAACAAAGAGACACTAAAAGACAACAAAGAGACACTAAAATACATAAAAGGACAACAAAGAGACACAAAAGGACAACAAAGAGACACTAAAAGACACAAAAGGACACACAAGAACACACAAGACTATAAAAGGCTATAACATAACACAAAATGAGGCTAAAAAACAACAAAGTCTGCATATTCCAAGTATATATTTAATACACTGGGGATCTAGTGCTTGCTCAAGGACACATCAGCAGGCGGACGCTTGAACTAGTGGTTGATAGAAAACAGACAGTGGTGGAGGAAGTGCTCAGATCCTTTAACTAAGTACTAGTACTAACCTCTGCACTTATTCAACTGCGCAATACTCATCATATCACTTAGCATTATTACTGCACACTTCCAGCAATTATCAGTTTTTTTATAGTAATAAACTCATCAATACTTTTACGCCTCTGTATGTTGTAATATATGCATTTTTTACATATTGTGCAATATAGCTGTACAATTTATAATACTTTATACTTTCACTTGGCTGCGATATTGCTAAACTGTTATTGTACAGTTTTTGTACTCGATGTGTATTTTGTAAATTGTGTAATTTCTAGTGTTATCTTATATTTGTTATGCATGCTTTTTGAGTGATATTAAGCTGTCTTTGGCTCGTTACCTGCTGTAACAAATGTACATTTTCCCTCTGCGGGACGAATAAAGGTATTCTGATTCAGATAAAGGAACTTAATACAAAATAGTAAATGTACATAAATACATAATTTGAGTAAATGTACTAAATCAACCACTGCTCTAAAACACCAGCATTCAAAACATATGAAAGTGTAAAATCAGAGTCCTGCAGAAAGGAAATCCCTCCTCTAATCAAAAATAATATAAATGTATCCCACAGGCTTGAGATGAAGGTGATCACGTGTCTTAAAAAAAAAACATACGTTCATAATCTCAAAGAACCTCTGAGCCTTTTTCATACGGTGGAAACACTTTGAAGGTTAGACTCAAACCGAATCCCCTGAATTATTTTTTTCCAACTGAGTGTGTGTGTGTGTGTGTGTGTGTGTGTGTGTGTGTGTGTGTGTGTGTGTGTGTGTGTGTGTGTGTGTGTGTGTGTGTGTGTGTGTGTGTGTGTGTGTGTGTGTGTGTGTGTGTGTGTGTGTGTGGACCTTGAGCCACACAGCTGTGGAATGTGGTCAGCTGGTGAGGGTTATTAGTGCGTGAAGAAGCTCACAGGTCTCACCTCTCTGCGAGGATTCGTGGAGCCGGGGATTCATTCTGCAAAACGACACAGTTTGCCATGTTTGAATTTTATCGTATCGATAGTAAAAGACGAGAATAGAAAGTGAAGCCTCCGCTGACACTTGTTGCTTTACACACATACTTTACAGGAGGTAATTGTATTTTAAGATGTATGAATAACATGTGTCTGGATTTCGGCTAAATTCACCTAAAGTTAGCATTATCAACACAATTATATCTTCTTCTCTCTGAGGTAAATGTTACTTTATAATACAAAATAAAATGAATGGATGATTTATAATATCTTTCTAAAGCAAAGGGACCACAGAAAGATTCAAATCAACCACAGAAATGCATAAAATTAGCATAAAAACCCCAAATTATCTCAAAGACACACAACTTGAACATGTAGAGACACAAAAATGAACACAAAGAGACACAAAAGTACCACAAAAATACACAGAATGGCATTAATATAACACAAATCTACTACAAAGACACAGAACTCGACAACAAAAAGACACTAAAGGACCAAGAGACAAAATAGATCCATAAGCAGAGCCGGCCCGACCCATTAGGCGACATAAGCGACCGCTTAGGCCCCCTAGCAACAAAAAAAAATCTCAGTAGACCGTCGCCGTGATAAGTATGTTTAATTAATTGTGTTCATATGCCTAGATTGCCTACTCTCAAAGTCATGTATTATATTATTGAGTCACTCATATAATACATTAACCGTGCTTTACCTGAACCTCATCATGGCACTAGAGAGGACGGCAGGATTGTAATTTCCCGTGTTCAGTGAATGCAGCAGAGGCAAGACACCAGACCAACCAGACAGTTGAATGGAAATAAACATGTCTTATTGGCTGACAGGTACCTATCCTGTGAGCTGTGACAATGTTTAAAAGAAACTGTCAGTCGGACTCAGAGTTTTTGAAGATGGACATAAGAAAAAAATGTCTTAAAAAAGACGACAATTCTCAAGTGGTGGCTCACACAACAACCCCAGAGCCACCACCTGAGCAGGTGAACAAGGTATGTACATGTCAGTAAACTTACAAGTTATGCGAACATGTAAAATACATAAATTACAGCTACGTTGACGTTACTTTGAATCGCGGGGGGTATGCTAAACCGTTAGCAAGTAGCTATAGCTAGCCAGATTAAATAAACACTTTGTCATACAATCTAAATGTTATGTTTTTTTGCGTTACCTGGTGATTTCAAAGAAAGCTCTCTGGGAAATGTTGACTTACCCCCTAAACGCACCAGGAGCGTCTGCGCCGCGTTACGGCCGCGCCGGTCGTAAGGATCGCGGCCACTCTAGTCAATGGGTGCTATTCCACCACACGCGCCGCGTTACGGCTCAGACGCGTCCCAGAAGCGGCTCGGCGCAGCGCTTCTCTAAAATTAGGATGAATCCTATTTTTGCCGCGGCGCAGCCGTAAGGTAAGGTCGGACAGGCAGCCCCCCCCTCGCAGGAAGTGGAAAGGTGAGCATCCGGGCCAGGCCCATCCCGCATATATACTAATTTAGCAGACCCCCCTCCTTCATCACAACACCTCCACTACGATACGCACAATGGACGACGAGGAGTTCATAATGGAAGTGGAGAAACACACCATTGTATACGATGTAACCGATGCCTTTTACAAGGACAACATCAGAAAGGACAAGGCCTGGTTTTTAGTCGCTGCAGTTTGTGGAGTGGAAGGTAACAACTACATATTAATGTTTTAAAGTTAATTAAGAACTGCGAGGCTGCACACACGACGCTCCGCTTCCGCAACGTTTTGAAACGCGCCTGGTGTGTTAGGTCGCAGGAGGAGGTCGCAGCGTGGCGCAGCCGCAACGTAACGCGGCGCAGACGCTCCTGGTGCGTTTAGGGGGTTACTGTTCGACATGAAGCTAGAAGCGACCTTACAGTACACAGTTGATCCAGAGTCCTGTCAGTTAAAGTGTTTCATAGTTAGCTTAGCTAAGCATCAACCTAGCACTGAAATATATGGATGTTATCAAATCAAGTTTTATTTATATAGCATTTATAAACGATTTTTGGTCGAGCCAAAGTGCTGTACATATAATAAAAATAGCCTACAGTAGAGACACTTTACAGCAAATACAACAGCATGTACATGACAGTATTTCTGAGAGAAGGTCAGCTGAAATGGTGGCATAGTTGCCACTGCTTTACGTGTCGACAGCATGTTTGAACGTATTTGCAGCAGTAAATGTGGCTGTTTGGCCACTGACGTTGCCATAACAACACCTGAATTTAAAGGTGCAACCTCTTTTTGTGACAGATTTTTGCATGAAATTATAATTCTTCTGAATGATATTCCTATTGACAGCTAGTTTTTATGTGAACATTATGAGATGGACAGCCAGTGAGAATAAATGAAAAACAGTTATGAAATACTATATGACAAAACAAGAATACAGTTTAAGTGATTTGTAAAATATCCATAAAGAAAAATATGTTTACAGTTCTGTTTCATCTGGGTGTTGAGAGATGTATCCATAGATCTCTTCATGTTGCTCTCAAAGTGCACCAGATTGATGCTTTTAACTTCAATATTAAAAAAAAAAATCTTCCCAGGGGAGCATGCCCCCGGACCCCCCTAGAGGAGGTTAGGTCCACGGTGTTTACATGCTTATTTATACAATATGTGTGTTTATGCTAACATCATAAGACAAACGTTGGTTCCGTGTTGTGTGTAGTGAGAACGCGCTAGAGTGAGGGGGGCCCCCAAGCCAAAGCTCGCTTAGGGCCCCCAAAAGTCTAGGGCCGGCCCTGTCCATAAGAGACAGAAATGTAACACAACGAGACACAAAAGTACCTCAAAAATACACAGAATGGCAACAGACAGACACAAAAAGACCACAAAAATGCATAAAATGACCACAAAAAACACAAAATGATCACAAAGAAACACAAAAGTACCACAAAAAGCACAAAATGATCACAAAGAAACACAAAAGTACCACAAAAATACACAAAGACACAGAACTCGACCACAGAGACAAAATAGATCCATAAGAGACAGAATAGATCAATAAGAGTCAGAATAGATCCATAAGAGACAGAATAGATCCATAAGAGTCAGAATAGATCCATAAGAGACAGAATAGATCCAAAAGAGTCAGAATAGATCCATAAGAGACATAATAGATCCATAGGAGACATAATAGATCCATAAGAGACAGAATAGATCCATAAGAGACAGAATAGATCCATAGGAGACATAATAGATCCATAAGAGACAGAATAGATCCATAGGAGACAGAATAGATCCATAAGAGTCAGAATAGATCCATAAGAGACAGAATAGATCCATAAGAGACATAATAGATCGATAGGAGACAGAATAGATCCATAAGAGACATACTAGATCGATAGGAGACAGAATAGATCCATAAGAGACAGAATAGATCCATAGGAGTCAGAATAGATCCATAAGAGACAGAATAGATCCAAAAGAGACATAATAGATCCATAGGAGACATAATAGATCCATAAGAGACAGAAAGAATAGATCCATAAGAGACAGAATATATCCATAAGAGTCAGAATAGATCCATAAGAGACATAATAGATCCATAAGAGACATAATAGATCGATAGGAGTCAGAATAGATCCATAAGAGACAGAATAGATCCATAAGGGTCAGAATAGATCCATAAGAGATATAATAGATCCATAAGAGACATAAGATCGATAAGAGACAGAATAGATCCGTAAGAGTCAGAATAGATCCATAAGAGACCGAATAGATCCATGAGACATAGTAGATCGATAGGAGACAGAATAGATCCAAAAGAGACATAATAGATCCATAAGAGACATAATAGATCGATAGGAGACAGAATAGATCCGTAAGAGTCAGAATAGATCCATAAGAGACCGAATAGATCCATGAGACATAATAGATCGATAGGAGACAGAATAGATCCAAAAGAGACATAATAGATCCATAGGAGACATAATAGATCCATACGAGACAGAAATAATGGATCCATAAGAGACAGAATAGATCCATAGGAGACATAATAGATCGATAGGAGACAGAATAGATCCATAAGAGTCAGAATAGATCCATAAGAGACATAATAGATCCATAAGAGACATAATAGATCGATAGGAGACAGAATAGATCCATAAGAGACAGAATAGATCCATAAGAGACATAATAGATCGATAGGAGACAGAATAGATCCATAAGAGACAGAATATATCTATAAGAGACAGAATAGATCTATAAGAGACAGAATAGATCCATAAGAGTCAGAATAGATCCATAAGAGACAGAATAGATCCATAAGAGTCAGAATAGATCCATAAGAGACAGAATAGATCCATAAGAGACAGAATAGATCCATAAGAGACATAATAGATCCATAAGAGACAGAATAGATTCATAGGAGACAGAATAGATCCATAAGAGACTAAATAGATCCATAAGAGACAAAATAGATCCATAAGAGTCAGAATAGATCCATAAGAGACAGAATAGATCCATAAGAGACAGAATAGACCCATAAGAGACAGCATAGATCCATAAGAGACAAAATAGATCCATAAGAGTCAGAATAGATCCATAAGAGTCAGAATAGATCCATAAGAGACATAATAGATCCATAAGAGTCCGAATAGATTCATAAGAGTCCGAATAGATCAATAGGAGCCAGAATAGATCCATAAGAGACAGAATAGATCCATAAGAGACATAATAGATCCATAAGAGACAAAATAGATCCATAAGAGACATAATAGATCCATAAGAGACAAAATAGATCCATAAGAGTCAGAATAGATCCATAAGAGACATAATAGATCCATAAGAGACAAAATAGATCCATAAGAGTCAGAATAGATCCATAAGAGTCAGAATAGATCCATAAGAGTCAGAATAGATCCATAAGAGTCCGAATAGATCCATAGGAGCCAGAATAGATCCATAGGAGACAGAATAGATCCATAGGAGACAGAATAGATCCATAAGAGTCAGAATAGATCCATAGGAGACAGAATAGATCCATAGGAGACAGAATATGACCCCAACGAGACACAAAAATACCACAAAAGAACACAAATCAACAAAGAGACACCAATTGTGCAGAAATGTCCACAAAAATACTACAAAAGGCTATACAATTACAAAGTCTGCATCAGATAAGTATATATATTAATATTTACACCAAGTACTGCCTCTCTTACTTAGTATAACATCAGAATACTTCTTCCACCTGTGCTGTCTGCAAACCAAACGTCCTTTAGTGTTAAATAAATTCAGTGTATTTCATTTAAAATGATTCAGATTCCTGTTTATTTTTGCAGAATGTGAGCCATTGACATTTAAATGCCAGTTCTCTTGGCCTCGCTGCAAAAGGACAAAGGGTTTTTAAGGTGAGGCGACGGTTGAATAAAAAAACTTGTACATAATAAAATATATATATTTCTTTATTCCCATCAGAGGAAAATCATCAGAGGGTGACGGAGGAATGTAACTCCATCTTCAAATGTCCCACTGCTGCTGCTGAAATTCATGCCTTCATGCTACGACTGCCACCACAGTGTGAGAGAGTTCAGGGGTGTGTGTGTGTGTGTGTGTGTGTGTGTGTGTGTGTGTGTGTGTGTGTGTGTGTGTGTGTGTGTGTGTGTGTGTGTGTGTGTGTGTGTGTGTGTGTGTGTGTGTGTGTGTGTGTGTGTGAAGGTGAACACTGTTGTCTGTTCGTATCCTAAGGACCTTGAAAGGAAAAACACCCGAAGAAAAGTTAACATTTGAGATACTTTTACTGTACTGTGTTTGGTTTTTGTGCCACTGTGACCAGAAAAAGACAAATATCGACCACAAAGAAACACAAAAACGGCTGCAAGAAAACACAATATTAATACATAACACAAATTGACCACAGATTGAAACACAAAATGACCAAAAAGAGACACACATGACCCAAAACCACACAAAACGACAACAAAGAAATATGAAATGACCAAAAAAAGACAAATACCAACCATAGAGAGACATAAAGTGACCACAAAAACACAAGAAATTACCACAATAAGGCACAAAACGGCTACTACGAAGAGACAAAATGACCCAAAATCATACAAAACGACAACAAAGCGATTTTAGAATTATTTAAAAAAGACAAAAGGACATCAAACATACATTAAGGACATCAGGCAGTAGTTTGTAAACAGTATTTTAACAGTACACCAGTACTTTTACTTCCCCTGCTTATCATCGGTGGAAACAGTGTCTCCCATTTTATTTATTTTTCATACGCCTGGAAATAATTACTGCACTTTATTCCTTATTCCTACTTAAGTATGTATGCCGCGTGTATGTGTTGTCTTGTGTTGTGATGTTTTTGTTTTGATGGCACATTTTAAAAGGGAGAAGCTTTTCCTTCTTTTATTGTACATGTATAATGACATTAAAGGATTCTATTCTATTTATACTCTCTATGCCCAAGTTTACTTCTTGATTGGACCACATTAAATGTATTAGTATCCACTTCCTCTTTATTTACTCTAACAGTATTCAAGTTGACAGCTGTGTTAAACATTTATCTGTGGAGCGAGCTGCAGAAATCCACTTCCTGGGTGGCTAAACATCATTTTATCCCTTTGTTTCCCGACATTTAGATCAGCTGAGCGCCTTTAAAGTCATGCGATCACTACAGAGTGAGAGGTATTAATCAGCGTGAGAGAGATTATCAACAACGTCAACGGCTGGAGAGAAAATGATTCTGGCAGCTTCCACTGAAAATCTCTCTACATGGGGATATTATCACTGTGTGTGTGTGTGTGTGTGTGTGTGTGTGTGTGTGTGTGTGGTGTGTGTGTGTGTGTGTGTGTGTGTGTGTGTGTGTGTGTGGTGTGTGTGTGTGTGTGTGTGTGTGTGTGTGTGTGTGTGTGTGTGTGTGTGGTGTGTGTGTGTGTGTGTGTGTGTGTGTGTGTGTGTGGTAGTATCCTGTGGCGTCTTTACTGAACTGCTCTTTGAAAATTAAGAGGATGAAACATTTATTTATTTTGGTCTAACGGTTATTTCAGACAATATTTCCCAGTTTTCTTGCAGACTTTACGATCATCTTTAATTCCTTAATCTTTTTTATTTAAATTGTCTAATTTTTGTATATTTATTAAACAGTTTTAATGTTGGAGTACAGCACATATTTGTTACGTTAGTCAATACATATATTGCATTAAAAAGTACAATTTCCCCTCTGAATTGTTAAGAAACAGAGGTATCAATAAAGCACCAAAGCTCCAAAAACAAGTCACTCTCATATACCTCTAATGAACACTAGAGGGCGCCATCACCACTGAGTGGAGATGTTATATTGACTTGTCGTTTGAAAAGCACATGTGTTACGAATAACACCAACAGAGGTGGGAAGTAACTAAGTACATTTACTCAAGTACTGTACTTAAGTACAATGTTGAGGTACTTGCACTTTACTTGAGTGTTTCTATTTTATGCTAATTTTTACTTTTAGTTCACTACAATTCAGAGGTACATGGTGTACTTTTGCTCCACTACAGTTATTTAATACCTTTAGTTACTCTACAGATGTGGATGAATGATGTGAAATCTAATCAAGTGTTGAATCAGACTTTAGTTCCACCTGGAGTAAATCCACCAGCTACCCTGCAGTCTACAAAGTACTTCAGACTAGCTGCACCTTTACCAGCTTTGAGAACACTTTCATGATCAATCATTATAAAACATATCATATATATTATTCTGAAATGGACCAATCTGCACAACGACTACTTTCACTGTCTTTCACTATATTTAGATGAGAATACTTTTCTACTTTCACTTGAGTAACATTTTGAATGCAGTACTTTTACTGTGTATTCCTACACTCTGGTACTAGTACTTTTACTCAAGTACAAGATCTGAGTATTTCTACTTTTACTCAAGTACAAGATCTGAGTACTTCTACTTTTACTCAAGTACAAGATCTGAGTACTTCTACTTTTGCTCAAGTACAAGATCTAAGTACTTCTACTTTTACTCAAGTACAATATCTAAGTACTTCTACTTTTACTCAAGTACAAGATCTGAGTACTTCTACTTTTATACAAGTACAATATCTGAGTACTTCTACTTTTACTCAAGTACAAGATCTGAGTACTTCCACTTTTATTCAAGTACAAGATCTGAGTACTTCTACTTTTACTCAAGTACAAGATCTGAGTACTTCTACTTTTACTCAAGTACAAGATCTGAGTACTTCTACTTTTATACAAGTACAATATCTGAGTACTTCTACTTTTACTCAAGTACAATATCTGAGTACTTCTACTTTTACTCAAGTACAAGATCTGAGTACTTCCACTTTTATTCAAGTACAATATCTGAGTACTTCTACTTTTACTCAAGTACCAGATCTGAGTACTTCTTCAAACTCTGAACCTAAATATCATGTGATGAGATCAGAAGTGTCAGGATGTTAATCAGCTCTCCTTTGATGTTATGAGTGTTTTATTTACTTCTATATAAACTCCTCTCTTCCTCCTTTAGTGAAGGTTTCCTCACCAGCGCCTCTGGAGTTATTTATGAAGCATTATTTCCTACAAAAACAAACACTCATCTGTTTTTTATGGTTTCCTATTTCATATACACCGAGGGGGGGAAGTAGTGGAGTACAAAAAAACTTCTTACATGTTGAACCCAAATACCTGTACTTTCTACTTTTCACATGTTGAACACAAATACCTGTATTTTCTACTTCTCACATGTTGAACTCAAATACCTGTACTTTCTACTTTTCACATGTTGAACACAAATACCTGTACTTTCTACTTCTCACATGTTGAACTCAAATACCTGTACTTTCTACTTCTCACATGTTGAACTCAAATACCTGTACTTTCTACTTCTCACATGTTGAACTCAAATACCTGTACTTTCTACTTCTCACATGTTGAACTCAAATACCTGTACTTTCTACTTCTCACATGTTGAACTCAAATACCTGTACTTTCTACTTCTTACATGTTGAACACAAATACCTGTACTTTCTACTTCTCACATGTTGAACTCAAATACCTGTACTTTCTACTTCTTACATGTTGAACTCAAATACCTGTACTTTCTACTTCTTACATGTTGAACCCACATACCTGTACTTTCTACTTCTTACATGTTGAACCCAAATACCTGTACTTTCTACTTCTTACATGTTGAACACAAATACCTGTACTTTCTACTTCTCACATGTTGAACCCAAATACCTGTACTTTCTACTTCTTACATGTTGAACACAAATACCTGTACTTTCTACTTCTTACATTTTGAACCCAAATACCTGTACTTTCTACTTCTTACATGTTGAACCCAAATACCTGTACTTTCTACTTCTTACATGTTGAACCCAAATACCTGTACTTTCTACTTCTTACATGTTGAACACAAATACCTGTACTTTCTACTTCTCACATGTTGAACTAAAATACCTGTACTTTCTACTTCTTACATTTTGAACACAAATACCTGTACTTTCTACTTCTTACATTTTGAACACAAATACCTGTACTTTCTACTTCTTACATGTTGAACCCAAATACCTGTATTTTCTACTTCTTACATTTTGAACCCAAATACCTGTACTTTCTACTTCTTACATGTTGAACTCAAATACCTGTACTTTCTACTTCGTACATGTTGAACCCAAATACCTGTACTTTCTACTTCTTACATGTTGAACACAAATACCTGTACTTTCTACTTCTTACATGTTGAACCCAAATACCTGTACTTTCTACTTCTTACATGTTGAACACAAATACCTGTACTTTCTACTTCTTACATGTTGAACCCAAATACCTGTACTTTGTACTTCTTACATGTTGAACCCAAATACCTGTACTTTGTACTTCTTACATGTTGAACCCAAATACCTGTACTTTCTACTTTTCACATGTTGAACACAAATACCTGTACTTTCTACTTCTGACATTTTGAACACAAATACCTGTACTTTCTACTTCTTACATGTTGAACACAAATACCTGTACTTTCTACTTCTCACATGTTGAACTCAAATACCTGTACTTTCTACTTCTTACATGTTGAACTCAAATACCTGTACTTTCTACATCTTACATGTTCAACCCAAATACCTGTACTTTATACTTCTTACATGTTGAACACAAATACCTGTACTTTCTACTTCTTACATGTTGAACCCAAATACCTGTACTTTCTACTTCTTACATGTTGAACACAAATACCTGTACTTTCTACTTCTTACATGTTGAACACAAATACCTGTACTTTCTACTTCTGACATTTTGAACACAAATACCTGTACTTTCTACTTCTTACATGTTGAACACAAATACCTGTACTCTCTACTTCTTACATGTTGAACTCAAATACCTGTACTTTCTACTTCCTACATGTTGAACACAAATACCTGTACTTTCTACTTTTCACATGTTGAACACAAATACCTGTACTTTCTACTTCTTACATGTTGAACACAAATACCTGTACTTTGTACTTCTTACATGTTGAACACAAATACCTGTACTTTGTACTTCTTACATCCATCTTCTCCCGCTTATCCGCGGTCGGGTCTCGGGGGTAGCAGTTCCAGCAGAGAGCCCCAAACTTTCTTTTCCCTGGCGACATCAACCAGCTCTGACTGGGGGGTCCCAAGGCGCTCCCAGGCCAGCGAAGAGATATAGTCCCTCCACCTGGTCCTAGGTCTACCCCTTGGTCTCTTCCCAGCTGGACGTGCCTGGAACACCTCCCTAGGGAGGCGCCCAGGTGGCATCCTAACTAGGTGCCCGAACCACCTCAACTGGCTTCTTTCGACGCGAAGGAGGAGCGGCTCAACTCCGAGTCCCTCCCTGATGACCGAACTTCTCACCTTATCCCTAAGGGAGACACCAGCCACCCGGCGGAGGAAACCCATCTCGGCCGCTTGTATCCGCAATCTCGTTCTTTCGGTCAGGACCCATCCTTCATGACCATAGGTGAGGGTAGGAACGAAAATGGCCCGGTAGACAGAGAGCTTTGCCTTCTGGCTCAGCTCTCTTTTCGTCACAACGGTGCGGTAAAGCGACTGCAGTACCGCTCCCGCTGCTCCGATTCTCCGGCCCATCTCACGCTCCATTGATCCCTCACTCGAGAACAAGACCCCGAGATACTTGAACTCCTTCACTTGGGGTAAGGACTCATTCCCTACTTGGAGTGGACAGTCCATCGGTTTCCTGCTGAGGACCATGGCCTCAGATCTGGAGGTGCTGATCCTCATCCCAGCCGATTTACACTTGGTTGTGAACCGATCCAGTGAGTGCCGAAGGTCGCAGACCGATGAAGCCATCAGAACCACATCATCTGCAAAAAGCAGTGGTGCAATCCTTAGTCCACCGAACTGCAGACCCCCCCCCCCCATGACTACGCCTCGAAATCCGAACCATGTATATTACAAACAGGATTGGTGACAAAGCGCAGCCCTGGCGGAGGCCAACCCTCACCGGAAATGGGTCCGACTTACTGCCGAGGACCGGACACAGCTCTCGCTTTGGGAGTACAGAGATTGGATGGCCCTGAGTAGAGACCCCCTCACCCCATACTCCCGCAGCACCCCCCACAGTAACTCCCTGGGAACTCGGTCATACGCATTCTCCAAGTCTACAAAACACATGTAGACCGGATAAGCGTACTCCCAGGCCCCCTCCAGGATCCTTGCGAGAGTAAAAAGCTGATCCGTCGTTCCACGACCAGGACGGAATCCGCATTGTTCCTCCTCAATCTGAGGTTCGACAATCGGCCTGACCCTCCTTTCAAGTACCTTGGAGTAAACTTTCCCGGGGAGGCGGAGTAGTGTGATGCCTCTGTAATTGGCACACACCCTCTGATCCCCCTTTTTAAAAAGGGGAACCACCACCCCGGTCTGCCACTCCTTCGGTACTGTTTCCGACTTCCACGCAACGTTGATGAGACGTGTCAACCATGACAGTCCCTCAACACCCAGAGCCTTCAGCATTTCCGGGAGGATCTCATCCACCCCCGGGGCTTTGCCACTGTGGAGTTGTTTGACGACCTCAGTGACCTCCCCCCGGGAGATTGGTGTTGATCCCCCGTCATACTCCAGCTCTGCCTCTAACATAGAGGGCGGAGTTGTCGGGTTCAGGAGTTCCTCAAAGTGTTCCTTCCAACGCCGTAACACTCCATCAGTTGAGGTCAACAACGTCCCATCCTTACTGGACACAGCTTGGATGGTTCCCTGCTTCCCCCTCCTGAGGTGTCGGACCGTTTTCCAGAACAACTTTGGTGCCGCCCGAAAGTCCTTCTCCATGTCTTCTCCGAACTTCTCCCACACCCGCTGCTTTGCCTCGGCCACGGATGAGGCTGCTGCCCTTCGGGCCTGTCGGTACCTTGCAACTGCCTCGGGAGTCCCCCGGGATAACAAATCCCTGAAGGCCTCCTTCTTCAGTCGGACGGCTTCCCTGACCACCGGTGTCCACCAGGAGGTTCGAGGGTTACCGCCCCTTGAGGCACCGAGGACCTTGAGACCACAGCTCCCCGCCGCGGCTTCGGCAATAGAGGCTTTGAACACCGACCACTCTGGTTCAATGTCCCCAACCTCCACAGGAATGCCCGAAAAGCTCCGCCGGAGGTGTGAGTTGAAGGCCTCCTGAACTTGGGCCTCCTCCAGACGTTCCCAGTTCACCCGAACTACACGTTTGGGCTTACCAGGTCTATCCAGAGGCTTCCCCCGCCACTCGACCCAACTCACCACCAGATGGTGATCAGTTGACAACTCCGCCCCTCTCTTTACCCGAGTGTCCAAAACATACGGCCTCAGGTCCGATGATACGATAACGAAATCGATCATGGACCTTCTGCCTAGGGTGCTCTGGTACCACGTACACTTATGAGCATCCTTATGTTCGAACATGGTGTTTGTTATGGCCAATCCATGACTAGCACAGAAGTCCAGTAACAAACCACCACTCCGGTTCAGATCAGGGGGGCCGTTCCTCCCAATCACGCCCCTCCAAGTGTCTCCATCATTGCCCACATGTGCGTTGAAGTCTCCCAGCAAGACTAAGGAGTCCCCTTCAGGAGCCCCATACAGGACTCTTTCCAGGGTCTCCAAGAAGTAGTGTTAATTTCGTCAGCTATTTTTAATTTAGTTTTAGTCTTAGTCCTGTGTTAAATTTCCTTTTTAGTTTTAGTCATATTTAGTCACCTTCATCCTGTTTTTATTTAGTCAAGTTTTAGTCGACTAAAAGTCTGAGCATTTTAGTCTTATTTTAGTCGACTAAAACAGTAAACATTTTAGTCAAGATTTAGTCGACTAAAAGTCTGAGCATTTTAGTCTTATTTTAGTCAAAGAAAACTAATTATTTTAGTCTACTTTTTGTCAATGAAAACTGTTGAGTCTTTTTTAGTCATCAGATTATATAGAACATTTCAGTCAAACTAGTCTAGCCAAAACCAATAATTTGTCATTTTAGTATATAAATAAATAAGATTATCTTGTCCTTATTTGATGAAAAACACAGGTTGAATGATTAAGAAAGCAGCTTTGCAGAGAGTATCTGGTCAGGTTTGGCTGTGTTATGGCCACATTGCTTCCTTTCTGATGAAACAATGCGTTCGCTTTTTTTCTCCGCCTCATTGTAGCGAAAATGGGCCCAAATATCACATCGTTTCTTTCTCCCAAGCAGTGGTGGCTTTAGACTTTTTCATTGTCAGTCATTTAGACGGACAGGATTGTAACATTTCCGTCATAATCCATTATTACCCGTCGAGTGCACAATGTATCACTCACTCGCGCTGACGGGGGGTATTCGGTTAACGCGACCACTGCTCCTAAGCCCTGTTGTTGCCATTTTATTTTCTGTTAAATAAGGTTAGTTAGACCATGAGTTAGACCCGAGTCTTTCTGACCGTTCATATTGTGCCGCTACCCGGTGTAATTCAAATTTCCCGCCGCGCGCAGCACAGAAACAGCTGCTGCTCTGCCGCAGCACCGGAAATGGAACTGCTGGGAGAAAAACTGACTATCAGAAATGTAACGTTATCTTTGATAATATTTCGTCTCCTCATTTTTCGTCAACGAAAGTAAAGAGAGATTTTGTCATAGTTTTTATTTAGTAAACTACATTTTCGTCTCGTCACTTTTCGTCAACGATATTGCATGATGATTTCGTTACAGTTATTGTTTACTGCCGTCGGTGCCGTCTCGTCATCGTCTCGTTTTCGTCATGGAAAAAAAGGTCGTTGACGAACATATTTCGTCATAGTTTTAGTCAACAAAATTAACACTACCAAGAAGGCCGAATACTCTGAACTGCTGTTGGGTGCATAAGCACACACAACAGTCAGAGTTTTCCCCCCCATAACCCGCAGGCGTAGGGAGGCGACCCTCTCGTCCACTGGGGTAAACTCCAACAACGAAGCACCTAACCGGGGACTTGTGAGTATCCCCACACCCGCCCGGCGCCTCACACCTTGAGCAACTCCGGAGAAGAATAGAGTCCAACCCCTATCTAGAAGTAAGGTTCCAGAGCCGACACTGTGCGTAGAGGTGAGCCCAACCAGATCCAACTGGTACCGCTCCACCTCCCGCACAAGCTCCGGCTCCTTCCCCCCCAGAGAGGTGACGTTCCACGTCCCCAAAGCCAGCTTCTGCCGCCCGGGTCTGGTCCGTCGAGACCCTCCGCTTTCACTGCCACCCTTCTGGCAGCGCACCCGACCCCATCGTTGTTTCCCGTAGGTGGTGGGCCCGCGGGAGGGAGAAGCGGAGGTGTTGCCCACGTTCCCTTTTCGGGCTGGGCCTGGCCGGGCTCCGTGGCAAGCCCGGCCACCAGACGCTCGCCGACGAGTCCTCCTTCTGGGCCTGGCTCCAGAAGGGGACCCCGGGCTTCCTCCGGGCCGGGTATCCTCACTTCTTGTGTCGTCTTTCATGAGGTCTTTTGAACCAATCTTAGTCTGGCCCCTTGCCTGAGACCAATTTGCCATGGGAGACCCTACCAGGAACACAAGGTTCCAGACAACACAGCCCCCAGGTTCATCAGGGCACACACACCTCTCTACCACGGTAAGGTGCAAGTTCTTACATGTTGAACACAAATACCTGTACTTTCTACTTTTCACATGTTGAACTCAAATACCTGTACTTTCTACTTCTTACATGTTGAACAAAAATACCTGTAGTTTCTACTTCTTACATGTTGAACACAAATACCTGTACTTTCTACTTCTTACATGTTGAACACAAATACCTGTACTTTCTACTTCTTACATGTTGAACCCAAATACCTGTATTCTCTACTTCTTACATGTTGAACCCAAATACCTGTACTCTCTACTTCTTACATGTTGAACCCAAACACCTGTACTCTCTACTTCTCACATGTTGAACCCAAATACCTGTACTTTCTACTTCCTACATGTTGAACACAAATACCTGTAATTTCTACTTTTCACATGTTGAACACAAATACCTGTACTTTCTACTTCTTACATGTTGAACACAAATACCTGTAATTTGTACTTCTCACATGTTGAACACAAATACCTGTACCTTCTACTTTTCACATGTTGAACACAAATACCTGTACTTTCTACTTCTTACATGTTGAACACAGATACCTGTAATTTGTACTTCTTACATGTTGAACACAAATACCTGTACTTTCTACTTTTCACATGTTGAACTCAAATACCTATACTTTCTACATCTTACATGTTGAACTCAAATACCTGTACTTTCTACTTCTTACATGTTGAACACAAATACCTGTACTTTCTACTTCTCACATGTTGAACTCAAATACCTGTACTTTCTACTTCTTACATGTTGAACTCAAATACCTGTACTTTCTACTTCTTACATGTTGAACCCAAATACCTGTACTTTCTACTTCCTACATGTTGAACACAAATACCTGTACTTTCTACTTTTCACATGTTGAACACAAATACCTGTACTTTCTACTTCTTACATGTTGAACACAAATACCTGTACTTTGTACTTCTTACATGTTGAACACAAATACCTGTACTTTGTACTTCTTACATGTTGAACCCAAATACCTGTACTTTGTACTTCTTACATGTTGAACACAAATACCTGTACTTTCTACTTCTGACATGTTGAACACAAATACCTGTACTTTCTACTTCTTACATGTTGAACTCAAATACCTGTACTTTCTACTTCTGACATGTTGAACTCAAATACCTGTACTTTCTACATCTTACATGTTGAACCCAAATACCTGTACTTTATACTTCTTACATGTTGAACACAAATACCTGTACTTTCTACTTCTTACATGTTGAACCCAAATACCTGTACTTTATACTTCTTACATGTTGAACACAAATACCTGTACTTTCTACTTCTGACATTTTGAACACAAATACCTGTACTTTCTACTTCTTACATGTTGAACACAAATACCTGTACTTTGTACTTCTTACATGTTGAACACAAATACCTGTACTTTGTACTTCTTACATGTTGAACACAAATACCTGTACTTTCTACTTCTTACATGTTGAACACAAATACCTGTACTCTCTACTTCTTACATGTTGAACCCAAATACCTGTACTTTCTACTTCCTACATGTTGAACACAAATACCTGTACTTTCTACTTTTCACATGTTGAACACAAATACCTGTACTTTCTACTTCTTACATGTTGAACACAAATACCTGTACTTTGTACTTCTTACATGTTGAACCCAAATACCTGTACTTTCTACTTCTTACATGTTGAACTCAAATACCTGTACTTTCTACTTCTTACATGTTGAACTCAAATACCTGTACTTTCTACTTCTTACATGTTGAACACAAATACCTGTACTTTGTACTTCTTACATGTTGAACCCAAATACCTGTACTTTCTACTTCTTACATGTTGAACTCAAATACCTGTACTTTCTACTTCTTACATGTTGAACTCAAATACCTGTACTTTCTACTTCTCACATGTTGAACCCAAATACTTGTACTTTCTACTTCTCTCATGTTCCAAACAGCTGGTTCCTTTAGTCTGAATGTGTTTTGGTGCGTGGTCATTATTCTTCAGAGTCACTGCGTGCCTATTGGTTTGAACACGATCCGTGTATCCATCACTTCCTGGTCTTCTCTCAAGAAGAGGGACCAATGGAAACGTTGTCATGTTGCCGTTGTTCAGCATGGAAACATTCATTAGCTAACAATGACATTATTGTTCTATTGATATAAAAGGAGGTCAGGTACTCTTTAAAGCAGCTGCTAGTTATGGGTACTTTTTACTGAAGTACACTTCAAAGCCTCTTTACTTTTACTTGAGGAAAGAAGTTTAGTCAGTACTTCTACTTCTACCAGAGTATTTTTAAACACGAGTATCTGTACTTCTACTTGAGTAAAGGATGTGTGTACTTTTGCCATCTCTGCATACAACCTGTAACTATACGCTGAACATCAGATCTAAGCAGTTTACTATGTGACGCTGAAGAACCAACAGGAAAACTCACTTTCCGAAGATAGTAAGATTAATTGAAACATTTTAAGTATTGTAAGAAAAACAGCAGCCTTTACAATTTGGTGCTCACAGGAAGATGTATAGATGTGGATGAATATATGAAAATACTTGATTAAAACAACATTATATATTGCATGTTTTTATAATGCTTATGAATGCTAAATACGGCTTTCCAACGTACAGAATTGCATTAGAGATTCATTCATTTGTCTGTGCTGAAAAACAGCAGCCAGACCATTATCACAACTACATATACAGCGTTTAGACACAATACATATTTCTACTGCCCTCCTTTCCTCAAGTCTCTCCTCCGCAGCTGCTTCCTCCTCTCCTTCCTCATTCATTCAGACAATAATCATTACACAGGAAAACTAATATCAATCAATACATCGTAACGAGCTTTATTATCACCAGTACTAAAGACGGGAGTTATTATTATGTAACATAACGACATGTGTGAAAGAGGCAGTTATCTCTCTGAGGTCGTCAGCAATGGACCAGATGAGCAGATACTGGAGGGATGAAATGAATACAAGTGTGTGTGTGTGTGTGTGTGTGTGTGTGTGTGTGTGTGTGTGTGTGTGTGTGTGTGTATGTGTGTGTGTGTGTGTGTGTGTGTGTGTGTGTGTGTGTGTGTGTGTGTGTGTGTGTGTGTGTGTTGTGTGTGTGTGTGTGGTGTGTGTGTGTGTGTGTGTGTGTGTGTGTGTGTGTGTGTGTGTGTGTGTGTGTGTGTGTGTGTGTGTGTGTTTTGACCACCTGGCAGTGGTTTTGTATGACGATCTGCAGCTGGCGTTACTGGCTCGGAGCCTCAGCTGCTACCCTGACTTTACTTCCTCCATCAGTGTGTGTGTGTGTGTGTGTGTGTGTGTGTGTGTGTGTGTGTGTGTGTGTGTGTGTGTGTGTGTGTGTGTGTGTGTGTGTGTGTGTGTGTGTGTGTGTGTGTGTGGTGTGTGTGTGTGTGTGTGTGTGTCTACGTGTGTGACATTAAGAGCAGAAATGCATATCGTTTTTTTCCTGTTTGCCTCACATAGGAAGAAATTCCACTTAATAATATTAGAATATTCAAATTATACAGAATACGTTGGACCAGAATAGAAGTAGAAGATGTTCATCTACATTTTAAAGATAGTACATGCTCCAATTTACAGATATTGTGCAAATTGTTGTGTATTAAAAAACGTGTGAGCGGATTGCAGATTGTAAAGTAACTTAAAGATTGAGAACTTCTTGACTTTCTTGGTTGTCTTAACAGCATGTGGACTTATATATATATATATATATACTGTATATGAAAATCATACAAAAGGTTTAACCTAATGACTTCTTTCACAAGCTTTTTTATTATTATATATTATTTTTTAGGTCATTTCACATTTTCCTTAGGTGTTCTGCTTCCAGAAAGAATATAAATAAAGTGACATACTCTCATTAATTTCCACTGATAAAATGTGCGTTAGAGTTGGGCGTATTACTCAGATATTTCACTTCAGTAAAATAGGTAGTACTGCCGTGTCAAAGTCCTTCATTCAAAATGTTTATCTCAAAAGTATAACATACTTTTAAAATGATAAAGTTCATAAATGTAGGCCCATTTCAGAATAGTACATTATATTACTCAGGTACTTCAAAATGCTGCTTAAGTGTACAGTAGTAAATGTACTTAGTTAATGCATTTGCCAACCATTCAGAATATGAAAAGGACTTAATTGTTGTTTATTGTGTGGCTGAAAACAACGAGAAGGCAAAACTTGCAGTAAAAAGGTAAACACACTTATTTGTATCCATGTTTTCGTCACTAATGAGGGAGCGAGCAGCCGACCTCCTGCTGAGCATCAGTCTGCAGCTCTGTGCTGCTAATGGGCCTCAGTGGAAGTCAGAGAGGGACACAGGTCAGAGGTCAACCGATTTTAAAGTGTGTGTGTGTGTGTGTGTTTGATGCCACATGGTCCGGATGTGCTTACTGATTCATTAGATAACCTGAGAGCAGTCATATACGAAACAAAGCAGCAGTCAGAGTCTTAAGTTACACACGTGAAGAAAGTAAATCCTTACAGATAAATGTCTCTGATTAAATTACTCTTTCGTAATAAAGGTCAGGGAGGAGAAGAGGGCAGATGGCCGACAGCAGCACCGACGGAAACATACTATTCTGTGACTGCTGTGCAAAATGAAAAAGACAAATAATTAACATTTTTGAAATCCATTTTACTCAATACATTTGTAAATGTAAGTAACATTTGAATACTAGCTTTTTACTTATCATAATCAGATTTCTGTTAATTTTGCCAAGTAGATTTTCACAAGGATGTATAATGGCACATACTCTAATACAGTAAGTTAAATTCAAAGGAAAAATATAAGAGCCGATGTTTAAAAAGGAAGATATGAAGATGCATACAAATTAAACAGACATTTGAAAAAAAGAATAGGAGGAATATGAATACCTACTATGAAAAATATCTACAGTAGGCTTTGTATATTTTTTAATATTCTCCAGATATTTACAAAATTGCCAGAGAATGTAGGCCTATCAGAATCAGAAACAGGTTTGTTGCCAGGTAGGTTAACACATACGAGGAATTTGCTTTGGTGTATTTGGTGCGTACATAAACAAAGTTAAAGCAGATCAAATGTAAGAAAAGGACCATAATGTTGTGTTCGGGTCTCCCGTGACCCGTTTCAAGTTAAAATGATTTAATAACTACGCTCTAGTTTTTTGTATCGTAACAAGGCTTCCCGATATCCTCCACAGCAGCTAAGCACTACAAACCTGATTTTGACAATTTTAGCCAAGTCTGAAGGTCTCTCGAAAAAAAAGTGTATAATTTGGTGTTGGGGTCTGGGAATTGTTGTGGCTGACTCGGGGTCAAATTTGGCCCAATCAAGATTCATCTTTGACTTTAGACACCCCTCCCCTCCCCCCTTCATCCACTGTAACAATAATTGTTCGCAACATGCACCTGGTCTCTCCTCCCTCTGCCCCCTCCCCCCACTGGAACTCGACCTAACACTTGAACCTGAACACACACATGCACGTGTACAATATGTGGTGGGGCCAAGGTCTAGACAATTTGCTGCCCTAGGCAAGATTTTAGCTGGCGGAAAATTAGGATGAGCACCAACGGGCAAAAATGCTTTTTTCCCTCCCAGAGCTACCAGCGCAGCGCCCCCCCCAGATCTGGCACCCTAGGCGAACATCTATAACGGCAGTGCTACAGGCCGGCCCTGGCTGGGGCCATAAAATAAAATAACAACAAGATTGTACGGTTATGAATGCAGAATAAGTTAGTTATGATATAGTTAAAACAATATTGGATGATAGTGTGTGTGTTTTGGACTGAGATAAATCATGGGTCAAAATGTACCCGCGAACACCATGAATGGTAACAGCTTTCGAACACAACACAAGGGTTAAGAAAATTAATATGACATTAAAATATAGCAATATTTAAAGGGGACCTATCATGCAAAATGCCCTTTTTGATGTCTTTTATACATCAACATGTGTCCCCGGTGTGTCAAGGAACTCACGCAGCGTCAGAAAATAAAACCCTCTCTCTTTTCCTCCGTACCCAAAGCTCTAAAAATGGGGGAACAACGGAGCTGATCCAGATTTGCGTCCGAAATGACACAATATCGGAAATGTAGGATGGCTTTACACCCACGGCACTATCAGAAACGTTGCTATCAGAAACAATGCCCGACTGTTTTGGACGTAATATGGTCGGTGTTTACATTAGCATGGCTAACACTCAGAGCTAACCTGTACTGGAGAGCATGTGTGTGAAGAAGCAGGAAGTAAAAAGGAACTCACCTTGTGGTATAACCGGCAAGAGAGAAAGCCTTTGAGCTCCAGACTGTTTCAGAGAGAAACCTTGATAATCCATGATATGGTGTTTCATCACGGCAGAATCTGCCGGTAGAATCTCCCGCATGAGCTCAGCCCCTCCTTTCTTTTTGTTATCAAATTATTATTTTTTACAGCTTTATACCCCAAATTAGTACTTTTGAAACAGGAAGTGAAATCGAGGGATATGAGGCATGGCTAGAATGGCTGATCTGTTTGGTATTTTGAGCAAAACACATGTTTTTTATATGTTTTTATTAGTGCTGTCAAAATTATCGCGTTAACGGCGGTAATTAATTTTTTGAATTAATTGCGTTAAAATATTTAACGCATTTAACGCATGTGCAGAATGGCCCACCCCATACGTGCCACGAGTGGCAGCGCCAGGGTATGGCTGGGGTAGGCTACACCCATACCAAGAAATGGCTTAGCCCCACCATGAACAATGATGTTAAAGTAAGCAAAATAAAGTCTGCCAACTCGCGCGGAGTAAATTGCACAGACAGCAGTTAGTAAGATTGATTTCAGTCGCCACGGTTTTGAAAACTTTTGTCACGTAGTGATCGACTTCTCAATAGAACATCTTTGATAACGTCGTGGTGTTGTTGCAGGAAGTCCCGACGGAGAATACTCTTGCTGTAGTACAGGGCAGAGCCATATAATAGTAATAATATGGCTCTGGTACAGGGGTGCACATAACTGGTACGCAGGTTATGTGCGTAATCTGAAATGCATACCGTCACTTGTGTCACAAAGCGCATTTGCGTACCGACGTACTTGTGAAGCTTTTCCAGAAGGCGGTTCGATCACCGGACGACAGAGTCGGTCTCCGTGTGCACAGACAGCGCTGCTGTTAACGTCGGTATGTACAACGGAACTGTGTCAAAACTACGCCAACCGGCTGCGGAGGGAGACTCCCCCCTTCACTGGAGAACTGCGCTAAAACAGCTGATCACAACGTTCACACTCTGTGGTCACGAAGTACTCCACTAGCCGCCGCCGCCGCCCCCCCTCTGTCGACTTTCCTGAAGTACTCCCCCGTTGATAGAAATCAACACGTAATGAATTAAGACCCCACGGTTTGATGATTGATAGGTGTGTGGGTTGTCTTTCATTTTGACGCGCAGAAAAATGTTATAATAAACATAGATACTGTTAAATGGATATATCCGCCTTCTTTCATTTATCTTTCCATTCCCAACAATATACATAAATAAATGGCATATTTTGGACATAGTTCGAATGGTGATTAATCATGATTACATTTTAAGCTGTGATTAATCTGATTAAAATTTGTAATCGTTTGACAGCCCTAGTTTTTATATATCTGAGACCTATGCTATTGCCTAAAAATAGTATGATAGGTCCACTTTAAATTGAATATTGAGGACATAAACCCGTAAAATGAAAATTGAATAAAAGAAAAGAAAAATATAAATGATTTATTATTATGCTATTAGTGGTATAAAGTACTTTTATTTCTGTAGAGCATCTGCCAACACTTCCTCCATCACTGATCTGTTTTTCTATTCCAGTATCTTATTTTGAAAGGAAGAGGTATGCCGTTTTTGAGTGGAAGTATTATGCAGACATTTGCAAAATTGTGAGGAAAATATAGTACTTTTTACCTCACAACATTTGTATGACACTTGTATTTACTACTTTTTCAGCACGGCCACTGCCTCCCCTACTGCTATGGTTGTTTATTCCTGCATCTTATTTTGAAAGGTAGACCGGAAGTTGTATTATCCTTTGCAGGCTTGATTGTGGAGGAAACTTTTCTTCCAGAGAGAGAGAGAGAGCGGCTCCTCCTCTCCACGCGTCCGACCTGAGTCCACATCAGCCGGACACTTTCCCCACAAACAGCCGCCTCCTTTCCTCCGGTTACCGGCTGTTTTCTGCTTTTACACTGTTTGTATTTATCTGTGAGCACTACGGATTACCGGGGAGGATGTGATGGAGGGGTCCCGGTAAAGTTGAAGGCTGAAAAAAATATATAGCTCCGGTTCTCCCACCCCGGTCAGCCTGCTGCTGCTCCCCGCCT
Organism: Pseudochaenichthys georgianus; assembly: GCF_902827115.2. NCBI lineage: Eukaryota > Metazoa > Chordata > Actinopteri > Perciformes > Channichthyidae > Pseudochaenichthys > Pseudochaenichthys georgianus. Next base: position 108,834 of record NW_027262966.1, read on the forward strand.
CAGAGGCCATGGGCTGCGGCTTGAGGAAGCTGGAAAACCCGGAGGACAGCAGCCCCGGGAAGATCTACTCCACCCTGAAGAGACCTCAAGTGGAGACAAAAACTGAGACTGTGTACGAGTATGTGCTGCTGGACTTCAGCCTGGAAGGTAAGGGGAGATCATGCATTAGACCACCATGTTTTGAGCAAAACCAATCAATCAATATTTCTACCAATACAGATAAAACTCCTATGATGTGTTTAACAAGACATCAATCTATGAATGTTTCTAGTTACACAGATAAAGCTCTTTTAACAAGACAGCAAGTGTCCTCTGGAGGCAAAGTGCATACACACTGCTGAAACAATAATCAATTAATTACTCGAGGGACAAAAAGTTAATTAGCAACATATTGGATAAATCAATCAAACAGAGAGGTTTTAATTTACGTAGTTCCAACGGTTTGTGTGTGTTTATATTTATTCAAATTGATTATATCTGGGTTGCTAAGGCAAAGCAATTGCAACGATACAAATGCCATATTTTATCTGGTTCCTGTCATGTTTAAAAAGGGGAGGATTTGATGAGTTTCTTGGTCATAAATGGCATTAAATGTAATATATTTGAGTTCATAGAAGCTGTCACAGTCCTGGGAACTTTTCTGACATTTCATTCAACCTAAAACGGTTAAAAATGTAGATTGGAAAGTAATCGTCCAGTTTTTGAACCTATATTTTGTTTCATGTTATATCTAAAACCCCAACCAAGTGTTGGTCCAAGCTTCTCCAGTGTAAATACAGCATATCATTGTGTGTTTGTCTATGGATTGTGAGGCTTTTAGTGGGACAAAAACAACACATTTCAAGATGTCACCTTTGGACTCTTGGACATTGTGAAGACAATTTACAAAGCACTCAATCAGTTTATCAGAAAAACAATCAAGTACTCAATGCATTTATTACTCTTAGAGAAGACTATTGTCACTGATGTCGTCTTAAAGGAGCTAAATGAACTAATTCTTCACCTTTTAGTTGCTCCCTTTTAATACATGTTAAGATAGTAAGCCTTTACCATGTTTAAAGTGTATTAAAATGACACTACTGTTACTTCTTTTGACTTCAAGATTCCTGTGTTGTTGTTGTTTATTTGGCTTTTAAAATGGTCTTAAATAGCAGACCCCTGTTAACGGTAGTTTTATTGGAACATAGTATAACTTTATTATTCACACAAGGGCTCTATTTTCCTGTAAATGCTTTTAAAATGTTATTTTAATTACATTACATTGCATGATGTCCTAATGCCCTTTAAAAACCACGCGTGTGTAACATAGATAGAATCAGAATGGTCTCACAGGCAGAGCACAAAGCACACACAGTGAAATGTGTTCTCTGCTTTTAACCCATCCTAGTACCAGGAGTCTAGGAGCAGTGGGCAGCTATTGCACAGCGCCCGCGGAGCAATGGGAGTGAGGGGGATGTCAGGTGCCTTGCTCAAGGGCACCACGGCAGTGCAGGAGGTGAACTGGGACCTCTCCAAGTAGCAGTCCACACTCATATACACATATTTAGATGTGGTCGGGGACTTGAACCGGCGACCCTACGGTTCACAGTCCAAGCCCCTACTCGCTGAGCCACTGCCGAACATAACGGCATCGAGGCTAACTGTGGACTTTTCCGAGCAACAAGACGGGTTTTTTTTTCACAGTTTATAAGAAATAGGTCACACTAGGTTTTTTTCCCAACCCACACACACACACACACACACACACACACACACACACACACACACACACACACACACACACACACACACACACACACACACACACACACACACACACACACACACACACACACACACACACACACACCACACACACACACACACACACACACACACACACACACACACACACACACACACACACACACACACACACACACACACACGCACACACACACACACACGCACACACACACACGCACACACACAGAGGAACCCACCTGCTGGGATATGAAATCTAATTTGAACATGTGTGATAATCTCAGATGGCCGATGGGGTCTGCCATTTATGTCGGGGATTATCCCGTCATCTGGTCTGGCTGTTGTGGCTGTGACCTATTTGGAAGGAAATGGTGATTAAGTTCTGAATGGGAGAGCGGGCGCGTAAACAGAGAGCCGGGGCACGATAATGAATCACGGAGGAAAAGTGGAGCTTTCCAAATTAGGGAAGTTCAGGGAAATAATGACTTCAGGATTGGCCAACACTCGGCTTGGATCCCATCATGGAGACTCACGACGATTTTCATTGTTGACTAATGTGTGAGGAAACGGTAAAAAATGGCCGTTATTTCCTGAGTGTTAAGTCTTCAAACGTCTTCTTTGTGAGACCCGGAAGTCCCGACATACTTCCATTAGATTCATAATAGACTTTTTTGTATATTTTCCGGTAGCGTTTCGATTCTTCGTGCTTTTCATCAGCAGAGTCATGTGTTCTGCTCTCAGACGTACGTGTGTGTGGTCTAGCATTACTATCCTTGTGGGGACCTAAATCTGTCTACATAGTCACGTGTGGGGACTCGCCTCCCTTATGGGGACAAATTGGAGGGTGTGTGTGTGTGTGTGTGTGTGTGTGTGTGTGTGTGTGTGTGTGTGTGTGTGTGTGTGTGTGTGTGTGTGTGTGTGTGTGTGTGTGTGTGTGTGTGTGTGTGTGTGTGTGTGTGTGTGTGTGTGTGTGTGTGTGTGTGTGTGTGTGTGTGTGTGTGTGTGTGTGTGTGTGTGTGTGTGTGTGTGTGTGTGTGTGTGTGTGTGTGTGTGTGTGTGTGTGTGTGTGTGTGTGTGTGTGTGTGTGTGTGTGTGTGTGTGTGTGTGTGTGTGTGTGTGTGTGTGTGTGTGTGTGCGCCATACATTGTCTGGTTCCACCTTAAGAAACACCAGTAATCACGATACAGCCCTCTCTTTGTCATCAGACGTTGCTAACTTAAACATCTTGTCCGAGCTCAACTGTATCCAGATGTTTCGTATGCAAATGCACCTGTAAGTGATCAAACAAGCACGCACTATCCTCAATGTGTTCATTTGCATCCACAAGTACTTCCACGTGTAGCTAGAAGCATTGCATCTGTATATATTATCAGTATACAGCGGTGTTCTGTGAGGAATATATTACACTAAATGCAGTTTAACCAGGTAAGTAAACGGTTAAAATCCAGGTTTAATGTTGCCGGCTGTCTTCCTAGATTTGCATAATTATCCCCGTCTTGAGATGTGTCAGTTTGCGTCGCTCTCAAAGTGTGAAGTCTCATTAATTGGCAGAGCTAAAGATAAGCTGGGAGTGAATCATATCTCTAGGAGTCGTGTGCAGTCTGATGATGGCTGGCTTCCCCACACAAGACCCTCAGTTGTCTATCTCTCTGTCAGACCTTTGTTCATGATTTTGTGGTTTAGTTTAAAAAGCAATAAGTGGCACTATCTTAAAATGTCTTGACGCGGTAAGTGGAGTTTGTGTTTGCCAAATGAAAGCTGAACCGACATGTGCTGCTAAATGTTTGTTTTCCTGGCTTTACACCAGACTGAATTCCCACTCGTCTTGAGGCTCTGCAGGGTTCACTCTCCTCTCACGATACAACACATCAGATGTGATCCAACATCCACTCGAGGTGTTATTCTCACCTCCGAGAAAAAGCAGAGTGAGGTAAAAAGTGAATACAGAAACGGTGCTGAACATTTTCAACACACGGCAATATTTGAGTTCTTTAACCCTGTGTAATGTAATGTCAAGGCTGATGGGCTTATCGAATGTCCTCTTTGTAAAAGGTGCAACGATCCATCGATTGATAGAAACATTTGCTAACTAATTGTACAAGTGATTTTTAATGCATAATTGTCAGAAAATGCAGTTTTTAGCCTGTCAAATATGAAGATTGCTTACCCTCCTCTCTTTTATATCACATTAGAGGAAATGTCTTTAGATGTTGGACTGACAAAACATGTCATGAAGACACGGCTTTGGACCATGAGGAATTGGGGTGGACATTTTTCACTATTTTGTGTCAATTTATAAATAAAACATTACATAAAGCTGCATACCCTTCTGTCTTTCTGTTTTTTGCATTAAGTAATACTTGACTCTATTTTAGTCAACATTGAGGACGTAGCCATGTTGTTTAACTTTATCCCTGAGACACCTCACCCCAAATTGCTCCTGTGGGGATTGTCCACAGTATTGAGTATGTAAGTCGCTTTGGATAAAAGCGTCTAACAAGTAATACAGTGTCAATCAATCAATCAATCAATCAATCAATCAATCAATCAATCAATCAATCAATCAATGTTTATTTATATATCACAAATGTTACATTTGGCTCAGTGGACTTCACAGTTTGCACAGAATATCAGTATGACAATACGACACCCTCTGTCCTTAGACCCTCTGTCCTTAGACCCTGTGTCCTTAGACCCTCTGTCCTTACACCCTCTATCCTTAGACCCTCTGTCCTTAGACCCTCTGTCCTTAGACCCTCACATCGTACAAGGAAAAACTTCCAGAGAAAACCCACAGTTTAAGGGAACATGGAGAAACCTCAGGGAGAGCAGCAGAGGTGTACGCTTAACATTAACAGCAAGTGCACATAAGAATGAATTCAAACAATGTAAAAGATAAGCAACCACACATTGTCTTTCCATCTTTAACGGGCTCCAATAGTTAGTTTTAGAAGAAGGTGTGAAGAGTCGGTAGTCGTGTGCAGTGTACAAACTTCCTTAACCTCCGCAAGACGGAGGTCATCTTCTTTGGACCCCGACCTCCAGCCTCTCCGGTTGATATTCTGGGCTCTCTCAATGAAAACATCCTCCCCTCTGTCATGAACCTTGGAGTGACCTTCACTAGCACTTTTCAATTTGACAAGCAGGTCAGCACCGTAGTCAAATCCTGCTTTTTTTAAATAAGACTATTGGCCAAGACCAGGTCGTATTTATCTTTTAAAGACCTAGAAAGGGTTCTTAACGCCTATGTTACCTCGAGACTGGACTACTGCCACGCTCTGTATGTGGGTGTGGACCAGGCCTCAACAGACGCCTGCAGCTGGTGCAGAACGCAGCTGCACGTCTTCTGACTGGCCACACAAAGCGTGACCACATCACCCCCACTCTGGCCTCACTGCACTAGCTTCCAGTTCGGTTCAGAATTGATTTAAAAATCCTTGTATTTGTTATTAAAGCCGTAAATGGGCTGGCTCCGGCCTATATAGCAGAACTCCTCCATCGCTACACCCCAGCCAGAGCATTAAGGTCTGCTGACCAGCTGCTACTGGTCGTGCCCAAGACCTGGCTCAAACCCCGAGGGCACCGAGCCTTCGCAGCAGCGGGCCCCAGGCTCTGGAACACTCTGCCCCTCCATGTGAGGTCGGCCCAGACCCTGGGGTTTTAAATCCTCACTGAAGACTCACTTCTTCTCTCTGGCCTTCGAGTCAGAGCGGAGCACGACTCCTGACTTGTCTGTGTTTTAGTTTTTTATATTTCTGTTGTAAATGATTGTCCTTTATTGTGATTATAAGTGTTTTTTATTGCATGTACAGCACTTTGGCTCGACCAAAAATCGCTTTTAAATGTGCTAAATAAATAAAACTTGATTTGATACATTGTGTATTTTAAAATAACACACCTGTGAGTACATTCCTGCACCTGGCTAACAGCTGTCTCTCTCGATGCATCTTCATGTTGCTGTATATCTTGTTGAACTGCTTTCCTCTAATGGTTATTAGATATATATATATATATAAATATAGATATATATTTAAATAACGTGCAAAGATCACTGGAGTGTACAGGATGCCGTTATGAGAATTATCTCCACCCTTCTCTGGCCTTGATTCTCCTTGAAGCGACGAAGCGTTTCTGGGACACACTCGGAGCTGCTGTCACAACTTTCAATTTATCCTCACACACACACACACCCCCCCCCCCCCCCCCCAGTGAATCTCCCACTGTGCCCAGTAGCTCCCCTCAGCTTGGCCTGGTTTATTCGAGAGGCGAGTTCCTAACGTTAATTCTTCGCTGAGCTCATTACTGACAGCCGTGTACATGTGAGAGCGAGAAACCATGTACACTCTGAAGAGGTCTTTATATAGATATTGATCTTTTTATTATTGTGTTCCTTACTTTCAAAGCTCAGTCCAGGAAGCAGCCTCTGTTGTCTAGGAATTGGCACGTTTCTGGTTTGATTCCTGTGTCCTACAGAAAGAGTTAAAGTGTCCTTGAGCAAGACACTGACCCCCCGACCCCCTTATTGATGAGCAGGCTGGTTCTTTGCATGGCAGTGTGTGAATGTGTGTGAATGAATGGGTGAATGACTTGTGTTGGAACTAGGGATGTCCCGATCACCTTTTTTTTGCTCTCGATCCGATTCCGATCATTTGATTTTGACAATCTACCGATTTTTCCCGATCCGATCTTTATGTGATGCATTAAGAGAAACAAAGGTAACCGATAACGGCTGGTCATCCAACGCGATGAAGTCAGCTATCTTGGCTGTTATTGTGTTGGCCTTTTCACAGTTTCTCTTTCCTTTTTGAAAGTCTCTGAAAGTGTCGGTTGTTTCAGTGCCGTTACCCGAGTGGCCGCTGTGTACTCGCCTTGTTGGTGTTTGTTTCTCAGGTAGCGTATTAGATTGGTCGTGTTGAACGTAGCTCTGTTCTTTCCACCACGCGGAACCTCCGCCTTGCAAACATTGCATCTGGCTGTTACACTGCCTTCGCTTTCAATTTCATAATACTTCCAAAGTCCTGACATGTTCTCTGTCCCGACTCCCGAGTCACCAGCTGAACGTAGCCTCTCGTTAGCTTGCTGCTACTATCAGACACTGCGCCCACTCTGTTGCTTTCAGAGGAATAAGCAACCAGGTCTGAAAACAAGCCCAAAGAAAGCAACACATACATGATGTTGTGTCATTTTAAACCAAAACGAAGGCCTCAGGATGACTTTAAAACGTGAACATGGTCATTTTTGTTTTGTAACATTAAATAAAAATAATAAAAATATTTTATAATAAAAGAAAATATTAATACAAATAAATTCCCGATCTCCGATTTTTTTTTCTTTCGATTCCAATCTTTTGAAAATCACGTGATCGGCTCCGATCCCCGATCACGTGATCGGATCGGGACATCTCTAGTTGGAAAGGACTATGATCTGTTGATTCGAAAATTCCTATTGGACGCAGTGTATTTTTCAGTCAATCAAATATGCATTTAGTTCCCAAATTCTTCAGGATACCTCAATTAAGTCCTGTTTCCATTGAGGTCCTGAAGCCTCAGCTTACTTGGTTAAAATATAATTGCACAAAGTTAGTATGCTGTGTAGTTTTGGCTTGAATCACATGTGTCTGCTGGGCCCTAATTGAAGTGATGATATCCGCTGTTAGCTAGCAATGATCATTTGTGGTAACAAATGATTGGAGACTGCTCAATTTACCCTATTCATTTAACAGTGGCTTCTTTTCGGCGATAGTATGCTGCTGGGTTTTCCGGAGAAACATCAATCATGGCCGGTTGGTAAACTTCTGTTTGATGGCAATCATGAACGCGGTTAGTGTCAGCAATTTTATTTTGAGCCTGTTAGTATGCGCCCCCTAACCCTATCTTTAAAACAAACAAAAAGCTCTGTTCAGCCTTAAAAGTCTTGTCATCAAAACAATCTGATATTGTTATATTTGAACAATTTCCTTCTTTTTACTGCTGCTGCTGCACAACAGTTTCCCTGGGGGTTAAATCAAGTTCTATCCTATGTTATCCTGAAATAGCTTTCCCCTGTAAAGACAACAGAAATGCTGTGTTTCCTCTTGCTCTTAACGACTTCCTGCACGGAGCCTGGGGCTGACCGAGGGTCTGAACCTCCCTGTGTCAGAGACTGGAAGTGTCTCTGAGGGGAAGACGGGACTAGATGAACAAATGGGACGACACAAAGGGATTTGAGGGTGGAGAGATGGCTTAACCTGAAGTGACATGCTTTCATCGCTGGGTGGATGAACTCGGCTGAAGCGTTGAAGAAATGACTTTAATTTGCAACTTTCTTCCAATCCGTGGAGAGATGGCGACCGATTCGTTCTGACCTACCTACGCATCGATTCTCTGGTCCTGATTGTACTGTAAGAGGGAATCTATCATCCCGCCAGTCCTCGTCATTATTTCCAGGGATGAGTGCAGTTTTCTGTAATCTCCGTCTGATCTGGGAATCCACATAGCAAAATGCTGGATTATTTCAGATTAAAAGGCAGTGCTTTCTTATTAGAGTTTAGAGGAGATTTGAAGGGCAGTGCATTGCGGTACCAACCTGCAACCCGAGAACTATTATCTTCAGAGGAGTCTTGATTTGCTAGTGAATTCATTTAAGTTGTCCGCACTCTCGCGGGAATATCTCCCGCTATGGAGCGAGCTTAAGTTTCACTTTCGATTGCGTGAATATAGCCCAGCGCAACACCTTCGTCAAACATGTTGCCACGTGTTTGTACCATTTTCCAGGCGATTTGTAATCTCTTCTAGAAAAACGATTGGTTTTTTTAGGATATCAAGAAGCATATCGAACAAACAATGGATGTATTTGATGAACATGTATCATGCTGAAAATAGATGTATATGTTTTAGGAGTGAGATAGAGATTATTATATAATATATGCATCCAATGAAGGCATTGCATGACGTCTGTTAATGATCAGAGGCTGTTGTTGGGGCTGCATAAACGTTTTTTATTTTAGTTTTGTAGGCAGACCATGAAGGCCTCAGAGTTAAACTTGGGCCTGTGGCCATAGTTTAACTGTATTTTGTTTTGAAAATCCACAGAGGAGGTTTGCGTCGTACTCATACCACATGCGGTGTATTTTGTTGTCTCGGACATAAACTCCGTAATAAATGTAGTCTACATTTCATAAGATGTAGTATTTTTGTATTGGTTAATCAATCAATCAATCAATCAATCAATCAATCAATCAATCAATCAATCAATCAATCAATCAATGTTTATTTATATAGCCCAATATCACAAACATTTGTCTCAGTGGTCTTCACAGTGTGTACAGAATATCAGTATGACAATACGACACCCTCTGTCCTTAGACCCTCTATCCGGCTCAGACCCTCTGTCCTTAGACCCTCTGTCCTTACACCCTCTGTCCTTAGACCCTCTGTCCTTAGACCCTCTGTCCTTAGACCCTCACATCGTACAAGGAAAAACTTCCGGAGAAAACCCACAGTTTAAAGGGAACATGGGAGAAACCTCAGGGAGAGCAACAGAGGAGGGATCCCTCTCCCAGGACGGACAGAGAGGGAGACGTTAAGTGGTCCTCGGTATGAAAAAGTTTGAGACACACTGCGCTAGTGGATTGGTAACGGGGGGAGCCTCGCTGCGGGGACATTATACAGATACAGCCCCTGACATTTATTTTTATTTACAATTTGTATTTTGTAATCATCTCGCGACCCCCACTGTGGGAACCCCTGCATTAGACCACCAACATTTATTTTTTATGAGATCCATTTGTGGCGGACGATATTTAATTGTGGCGGTTCGCCATAAATAAATCAATGTATGGGAAACACTGAGCTTCATGTACTTGCTGTTTGTGTTTCTCTTTGATCGTTGCTTACGGTCTTGCACCTGGTTGCCTACATTTTAAAAGAGGTTGATGCACAGAAAAGGCAAACAAAATAAAAGGAGAGGGTCTGTGCAAATACAGACAGATGGTGCATATACACTGTGTAGACAAGAGCAGACATATCATAAAACTATAACAAAATCTACAAAATGTGTACAAGAAGGATGGATATATATTAAAGAAAAAATGTGTTAGTTAAAGACGAGCTGTGCAGGTTTAAACATAGTAGTATTTTGCAGAAATGTGCAAAATTAGTAAGAGAAAGGACACAAAAGTTAATGTAACTCATACGTGTCATTATACCGCTAAACTTGTTGTTGTGAGCATGCTACAACGTTAGCATTTAGCTAACCCAGCCTCTCTGAGCTGCTTGTTTTCCCTTCTCGTGTCTCTCTATGTTTTCTCCGCTCCTTGTTGCCGGGCAGCTTTTTTCCTCCTATTTCACACCTTCTCTCTCACATTCACAAACCAGCTCATAAAATCCATCTTGTAAACCGCTGTCTGGCTCCTCCCTCCCTCCTTCCTCCTCCCAGAGTCACCCCTCTCTGTGCCCTCAGTTGTTTGCGAACTCCTCACCCTCCCTCCCCCTCCCCACTTTCATCCTGCCACCTCTACTTCTTCTCCCTCTTTGCTAGTCCACCCGTCACTTATTCTCCCACACAGAGCTGAACAGAGGCCTCAGTGTGCGGGGTGACGGCAGCAGGATCGGGGGGGTGGGGTTGGGGGGTGTAAGGACTGAAAGCAGGGGAGGAGACGTTTAAAAAAAGGGTTCAACAAAAGCCCTGGTTGGAGGTGTGTGTGTGCATGACATCATGGACCTCCATTATCTGCAGCATGTTCTGCAACTTCTGTGAAAGGAACAGAAAGTGAAGCAACAGCTCCGTCCTGCAGCTGCAACATGCATGCCCGCGTTACATCTCAATTAAAGGGTTTTGCAGCCAGTTTTAAGGCACTCTGACCGCTCTCCGGCGTGTTGTGTTTAGAGAAAAAGCGTTAAGAGTAAAAACCCACTGCACTACCTGCTCAACAGCAAACAGACACGTTAAGAAGCTGGTAAACACATTGCAGCTAAAGATACAGACGTTTTTCCTCAAGGATTCGGAGACCAAACGGAGCTAAAAGACTGTACAATATAACATTGACACAACTCTCCTGATACACTTATAACAAGTTGATGTGGAAATAAAAACCTGGCTCATATCAACTACAACTTCCTAAAAGTACACTGAGCCTCTCTCCTCTCTAAATTAAAGTGTTTTGCAAGCAAGTTTTAGTTTAGTTTATTTTATTTTTTTCGAGCGTGTAAAACCAAAGAAAAATACAAATGAAACAAAAGATGGTACGAACAGTGATACAGTACTATACAAATGAATGCAATAACAAAACGAAATATTTAATTAATAATTTAATAATCTGTAGTGTCATTGTCTGATATCAATAAACAACAAAGCTTTAGCCAATTCACGTCCGAAAAGCGGTCGGAAAGAAGTTTACACTTATTTAACCCCTTCTCCCTTTTTTCTTTTGTTTCTTTTTCTTTTCTTTACATCTTAATATATGTTAACATACAATATCAATGTATACTTTAAGCTTGAATAATTTATATAATCTTAATATAATATATACAGGCAATTTAGGAGAATGGTCTCTATATATTATTATAATAATAATAATAATAATACCTTTTATTTCGAGGCGCCTTTCAGGACACCCAAGGTCGCCTACAGTGCATTTAAAAGTTAAAACAGCTAAAACAAAACGGAACACAATTTAATCGAACCGACGAGGCAATACAGCATAAAAGCATAAAACAGGCCAGACAAGATAGTGGAGTGACGGAGTGAGAGGGGGATCTGTGACAGCAGGTTGAATGTGTTTTAGAGTGAGTAGGCCAGGTGGGATTTGAATGTCGTGATGGAGTCAGACTGTTCGATGTGTGGAGGCAGAGAGTTCCAGAGCCTGGGCGCGGTGCAGCTAAAAGCCCTGGCTCCCATGGTGCTAAGGCGGGAGGTGGGGACAGTCAGGAGTCCGGCTGAGGATGAGCGCAGGGAGCGGGAGGGGGTGTATTCCTGGAGGAGGTTTGAGAGATAGGTGGGGGTGAGGTTGTTGAGGGCTTTGTATGTAAGCAGAAGGTTTTTGTAGTCAATCCGGTGCTGAACAGGGAGCCAGTGAAGGTGCATGAGGATGGGGGTGATGTGGTCAGACTTGTTATATATATATATATATATATATAATGTACATACACAAATTCATACAAACACAAATTCATAAATAGAATACAAACAGTTATGGTTTAGCAGTTTCATCCCTGTACCTTGTGAGAATTGTCTCTTTTTGAATAGTTTGATGTTTGGACATCCCTTAAGTTTTAATCCACTATCACTTCTCTCGGAGTGTTGTGTTTAGAGAAAAAGCTGTAAAAACCCACTGCACTGTACCTGCTCACCATCATGCAGAAACGTTAACAAAGTGGAGCATTTAGCAGCTAAAGATACGGACGTTTTTCTCAGGATTTGGAGACGACTGTAAATATCATATTGACACAACTCGACTGATACACTGAGACCCCATTTACACGGGAACGTTTGCGTTTACGCACCGTATGCGTTTTCAAAAAAGTCTTCCGTTCACGTAGGGGTGGACGATATGACGATATATATCGTCGTGACGATATTAGGTCTCCACGAAAAAAAAATCGGAAAAAAAAAATAGCGGGAGGGGAAGAAGCTCTCCGTGCGCGGCGCAGGGGGCTATTACAGCGGACGGAGAGCCTCTTCCCCTCCCCCAGCCTCACCTACTGATTTTAATTTCACCATATATCAAGCCCGATCGATTTCACAATGTCAGCGCACCTCTGCTTTCGTTCAGTCCGAGTTGTTTGACACGCTCCCAATGTCCCCGCCCCCTTTCTTTGCAGCGAGCAACCATAGGGTAGGCATTTCATAAAGGGGCTCCTGATGAAAAGACTAGCAAACGGTGGAAAGACATAACTGACGCGGTGGCGTTTTATGTTTTTCCCTTCAGTTATGCTTTTATTACACTTCAAGTCTACTCTAAAGTTTACATTTTAATTGTTTGGCACTGTCTTTTCCTCATTGATGTTTTATGTTTTACTTAGTTATGTTTTACCCTCCTTTTCATGTTTATTGATGTTCACTGCTCACTTGTTCATTCAGGGATTCATTTCTGAAATAAAACCAGCTTGAAATGCTATTCTGGTCTGTTACTCCTTTTGTTTTAGTTTCTGTTACCTTGTAGGTGCTTGTACTGTTAAGTAACTTGAAAAATAACCATAATAACCGACATGAAAAAATATCGTGATATATATCGTCTATCGTGATACTGCCTGAAAATATCGTGATAACATATTTTTCAATATCGCCCACCCCTACGTTCACGCGCATTCGGCTCAATTAACGTTTCCGTTCACACGAGACCGCTCGCCCCGCTGGAAACGCTGTAGTACATATGCCGGGCCTGTAAGTGGCGCTGCTGCCGCCACAAAATACACCAAAAGCAGCGAAGAAGACCCCCGAGCATGGTTGCCATGGTTGCCCTTCTGTCTATTCTCCGCGGTGGACGGCGTGTTCTCCTGCTGTAAATCTCTCCGGTAGTCCACCAGCAGATGAAAAACACCCACCTCTCCGCCTCTTCCAAGGGACGAGGGAACCGTGCGGCAGAGTTTCTGTTAAAAAACATTTCCGCCGTTCAACATGTACTTTAAAGTTTACATCTTCCGGACAAAATTAGAAAAGTGCCGGTCAAAGGTCTTCTTTGTTATTTATTGAGCTTTAAAACAAATTGATAACGACTCTATATAATAATATAACAATACAAAACGGAGCCTCTCTTTTACGCCCCCTCTTCTGACAGCTTAGCAGCTGATCTCTTAGCAGGAGACGTGGGGAGAGGGAGGCGGGGCTATTTCATCGTTATCAGAAAATGATCGTATAGATGCGTACACACGGAGCCGTTTGACCCCCCAGAGCGTTCCGTTTGCAGATCTATCCACCTTGGGACCCGTTGTCGTTTGCGGGGTTCATTTCTATCGTTTTGTTACGGCCTCGTGTAAACGAAAGGGCTATACGCAAGAGAAACTATGCGGATACAACCCGTATCGTCCTCGTGTAAACGGGGTCTTATAACAAGTTAATGTGGAAATAAGAAACTGGCTGACCTTTATTAGTCCCACAGAGGGGACATTGACATTGTTCCAGCAGAAAGGAGCCAAAGACAGCTTAATGTTGCCTCGGTAGCATGCATAGAAAAGGCTCAAATCAAGTACAACATGTCATCCCAAACGTGCACTGAGCCTCTCTCTCCTCTCCAAGTGTTTTGCAGCCGGGTTTAGACCCACAGGAATGCCAGTAAGCTGTAGCTGTTTGCCCGGCCCCTGCTTCAGTTTTCTAGGTGGTGGTGGTCTTTAGTCTCATAATGGAGCTCACCACACAAACCATTGAGAGGCTGCAGTGATCTCAACTGAGGACCGCTCTCCCTCTGGGGTGTTTGTCCGTGAGAATGTGGGGGGTTGTAGTGAGGAATGCTCTCTCTCTCTCTCTTTCTCTCTCTCGCACGCACACGCACGCACGCACACACACGCACACACACACACACACACACACACACTCAAGTTGAAATGTGTTGTATGTGTGTTTTCATGGGGGCACACAGCCAAGCCCATCTGTGAACAGCCACTCTTTGTGGACACAGGAAGTGTGGTGATGGTCACAGGGATTTCTAAGTTGTTCAAGAAAAATAACAAAACACAGAAACAGCTCCTCCACACTGACTGTGAATTCTTTAAACCTCCGACTGGTGAGGAAATGGATCACATCAGGACAGAAATGAGAGATGAACAGAGATGTCAAAAGTACACACATCCTTTACTCAAGTAGAAGTACAGATACTCGTGTTTAAAAATACTCTGGTAGAAGTACTGACTAAACTTCTTCACTCAAGTCAAAGTAAAGAGGCTTTGAAGTGTACTTCAGTAGAAAGTACCCATAGCTAGCGGCTGCTTTAAAGAGTACCTGACCTCCCTTTATATCAATAGAACAATAATGTCATTGTTAGCTAATGAATGTTTCCATGCTGAACAACGGCAACATGACAACGTTTCCATTGGTCCCTCTTCTTTAGAGAAGACCAGGAAGTGATGGATACACGGATCGTGTTCCAACCAATAGGCACGCAGTGACTCTAAAGAATAATGATCACGCACCAACACACATTCAGACTAAAGGAACCAGCTGTTTGGGAAATGAGAGAAGTAGAACGTACAGGTATTTGTGTTCAACATGTGAGAAGTAGAAAGTACAGGTATTTGAGTTCAACATGTGAGAAGTAGAAAGTACAGGTATTTGAGTTCAACATGTAAGAAGTAGAAAGTTCAGGTATTTGAGTTCAACATGTAAGAAGTAGAAAGTTCAGGTATTTGTGTTCAACATGTAAGAAGTAGAAAGTTCAGGTATTTGAGTTCAACATGTAAGAAGTAGAAAGTACAGGTATTTGAGTTCAACATGTAAGAAGTAGAAAGTACAGGTATTTGGGTTCAACATGTAAGAAGTAGAAAGTGCAGGTATTTGTGTTCAACATGGAAGAAGTAGAAAGTACAGGTATTTGAGTTCAACATGTAAGAAGTAGAAAGTACAGGTATTTGAGTTCAACATGTAAGAAGTAGAAAGTTCAGGTATTTGAGTTCAACATGTAAGAAGTAGAAAGTACAGGTATTTGAGTTCAACATGTAAGAAGTAGAAAGTACAGGTATTTGAGTTCAACATGTGAGAAGTAGAAAGTTCAGGTATTTGAGTTCAACATGTAGAAGTAGAAAGTTCAGGTATTTGAGTTCAACATGTAAGAAGTAGAAAGTACAGGTATTTGAGTTCAACATGTAAGAAGTAGAAAGTACAGGTATTTGAGTTCAACATGTAAGAAGTAGAAAGTTCAGGTATTTGAGTTCAACATGTAAGAAGTAGAAAGTTCAGGTATTTGAGTTCAACATGTAAGAAGTAGAAAGTACAGGTATTTGAGTTCAACATGTAAGAAGTAGAAAGTACAGGTATTTGAGTTCAACATGTAAGAAGTAGAAAGTTCAGGTATTTGAGTTCAACATGTAAGAAGTAGAAAGTACAGGTATTTGAGTTCAAACATGTAAGAAGTAGAAAGTACAGGTATTTGAGTTCAACATGTAAGAAAGTAGAAAGTTCAGGTATTTGAGTTCAACATGTAAGAAGTAGAAAGTACAGGTATTGAGTTCAACATGTAGAAGTAGGAAAGTACAGGTATTTGGTTCAACATGTAAGAAGTAGAAAGTGCAGGTATTTGTGTTCAACATGTAAGAAGTAGAAAGTACAGGTATTTGAGTTCAACATGTAAGAAGTAGAAAGTTCAGGTATTTGAGTTCAACATGGAAGAAGTAGAAAGTACAGGTATTTGAGTTCAACATGGAAGAAGTAGAAAGTACAGGTATTTGTGTTCAACATGTAAGAAGTAGAAAGTACAGGTATTTGAGTTCAACATGTAAGAAGTAGAAAGTACAGGTATTTGAGTTCAACATGTAAGAAGTAGAAAGTTCAGGTATTTGAGTTCAACATGAGAGAAGTAGAAAGTACAGGTATTTGAGTTCAACATGTAAGAAGTAGAAAGTACAGGTATTTGTGTTCAACATGTAAGAAGTAGAAAGTACAGGTATTTGTGTTCAACATGTAAGAAGTAGAAAGTACAGGTATTTGTGTTCAACATGTAAGAAGTAGAAAGTACAGGTATTTGTGTTCAACATGTAAGAAGTAGAAAGTACAGGTATTTGTGTTCAACATGTAAGAAGTAGAAAGTTCAGGTATTTGGGTTCAACAAGTAAGAAGTAGAAAGTACAGGTATTTGTGTTCCAACATGTGAGAAGTAGAAAGTACAGGTATTTGTGTACAACATGTAAGAAGCAGAAAGTACAGGTATTTGTGTTCAACATGTGAGAAGTAGAAAGTACAGGTATTTGTGTTCAACATGTAAGAAGTAGAAAGTACAGGTATTTGTGTACAACATGTAAGAAGCAGAAAGTACAGGTATTTGTGTTCAACATGTAAGAAGTAGAAAGTACAGGTATTTGTGTTCAACATGTGAGAAGTCAAAGTAAGTCGTGGAATAAAGTACTGATACCAGAAACATGTACTTAAGTACAGTAACGAAGTATTTGTACTCCACTACTTCTCACCTCTGGAGATGAATAATAAAAGATAACAAGCTTTTAAATAAAGAGTGAGAGTGTATGCTTCCTTTTAAGCATGTGCTGTCCTCCAAACGCATTCATTAACCTCCAAGAATGTATTTAAAGAGTTTAAAAAATGCATATATAAACAAAAGAGACGCAGTGATAGACGGTTATGTGGATTTGTCAGGATTTCATTAGTCCAGCCACATACTACAGCACTGTAAAATAATTCATTTTTGCAAAATCAATGCAAGTCTTGATCAAAAGTCTTCAGAAACAAATGAATATATTTATGTCCCTAGGTGAAAGCAATTGATATTCCTCAATTGAACTTTTGAAGGGCGGTAATAGGGTTCTGAAGTATTGATATCATATTTTATTTAAGGTGAAATGTGTTTTTTAAATTCTGTTTTTTAAAAGATATTGTCATGCTGCAGAGATGCCACAGTCAGTGCATCCTATTCTACACACTTGAGACTGTTTCAGATCCTCCTGAAACCACACCTTAATCATTTAAATATGAGCTTCAATTAATCACTCAATCAACCTCATATGGCAAATCATATCTCAATTTAAATATCCGTCAAAAATAATTGCAATTGGACATTCTTCAAAAGTATTTAGGCCTAATGTACACGCTTGCCTTTTCATTTTTTTATTGAAATACTTCTGTTTGTCCGACTGTTGTTTGGACAAAATAAGAAATAGTCAAATATCAGTTTTAGGAAACTGTAAAGAGCATTTTCAACTAATTTCTGTGAATTTCTAGCCTGATATTTTTGCTTAATTTCTGAACAAATGAACAAAGTCTGTGGTGTTTGAGAAGTGAACAAGGTTAGAAATGTATTAGACTTAATGATAATTGAATGTATAATGAAACAATCATAAGTTGTAACCCTACAATAACCTAAATGATATCACAGCAACATGAAGATTATTCTCTTACATTGTTTGTGTTCGAACCAGTCTTAGAGCCACACCTATCGTAATCAAACCATCATAACCACCACAGCTGGAGGAGCCGCTCTGTATACATACATTTATATATATTTATATAACCTTACGTAAGAGCGTGGTGATGTGGTGTTTCCCTCAACATGCCGGTGGTGTTTTAACGGCCGTCATCTGTGTTTGAAGCTTTGAGACACAGCTGGACTCAAGATATTAAAACTCTCAGACCTAGAAGACACTTTTTTTAGTTTCCAGATCCACGACGTCTTCATATTCACGTCAGGAGGCTGGATGTAAAGAATTGGGTGCTGTCAATATCCCTCCCTGTATTCATAATGTATTATGGAAGTTTGTGGGTAGTTTACCAAGTGGTTCCATATGTGTAAACGTACTAAAAATAGCAACTTCTCTGCCACTGGAATAACTTAAATTGGAAGTAAATGGGAAGCTACATTATTAACATCTGTATTTCTCTATGGCAGACATTGTGTTTTTGTTTAGAAACTGTGGAAAAGTGATGTTTAAGTCGTAGAGGCAGAAAGGGAATACAGACAGTATGAAAACACATCCTTTTCTCTCCATGTTAGGCTTTCACTCATGGTACTGACGCTTTTTACACTGCTGATAACTGAGCTATCATTGTGGTAGATACATTTTAAAAACACTGGTCTTGTGTTGTGTTGTGAATGGAGTAAATGGTCCTGGTGTGTGGCTGTTAGTAAATCACTCCAATGGATTATTTATCTTGCAAAACATCCAATGGTATGTCTTGATTTGCACGACCAACAGTCCAACACTGAGGGACATCCAGGTTACTATAAGAAGAAAGCAACAAATCCTCCCATTTAGGAAGCTGTAACAGGGGAAATGTGGCAGTGTTGCTTGAAAAATAGCATATTTTAAATCACGTGTTAGTCATAGCTGTCCGTTAAAGAAGAATCACCTGATAAAGCTTGTCATGTCCAATTTTGGTGTTTCGGGGAAGAACATATATATATATATATTTTTTTTTTGGACCTAGGTTTTTAATTGCCATATCTACACTGTAGCTAATGTGCTAATGACAATAAAGCCTTGAATTGATTTGAATTGAATAAACCACACTGTAACACATTTATGTAATGTACTGTAGGCAGTAAATTATTGTATTACCCACAGTAATTTACTTTGAATTTGTAATACAGTGTGATACTGTAGTGTACATTATGCTGCATTGTGGGAATATTATCCTTAGGCGGGACATTTATACCGCACTTTAAAACCATGCTGTAATATTACAGCAATACTGTAATGTTACTGTACATAGTGCTGTAATATTACAGTAACGTTTGTTGTTACTGTACAATATTTTGCGGTGAAAATATCTGAGCAAGAGGAGAGAACCGCTGGGACCTTAAACGGATATTTAGCTGCAGCTGGATTTTACTGACATGACCAATTTTGGTGTTTATAGGAAGAACTTATTTAAGATTTTGGACCTTCTACAACCTATGAGCATTAAGATATTTCCCCACATTAAAGGGGTTATAGTCTGAAATGCTTGTCACACTTTATATACCAGCTGCATTTTACTAACATGTTTCCCTACCCATTCTGTCTCTGTCCCTGCAGGCAGCCGCCCCACGGTGCAGTACGTGTCTTCGCTCTCCGAGCTGCCCCAGGCTCTGCAGCCGTACTACACTCAGGGCTACGTCCTGACCGCCCTGCATCCCATAATACTGTCTGTGGGCCGGAGCCGATCGCTGCCCTTCAGCCTGCTGTACCGCGCCATCATGGCCCGACCCAGGTCCAGGTACACACAAACTAACCCTCTTTGTTAGAAAAATATCACTCGTCACCGGCTTGAGCTTCAATATCAGGATCCATGTATTTCTGATCCTCTCCAGAATGGAAGTAGTCCTCACTTACAGAGCATCAACTAGTTCCTGAACAGTGTCCTTCACATGCTGATATCCAAGAGAGGGAGTTACACAGTCACAAGATGGAGGAATAGAAAGCAGTATGCAATGTTTAGTTCAGATGAGCTCCACGTCAGAAATGAGCATGCTTGTCATATGTCTATCTCCATAGAGGCTGAATCATCATGTTAATCACATAGCTATCACATGCCTCAAACAGTCCTGATGCTCTTCTAGGTAATCATACATCCTGTCATGTTCACAGCTACAGTTGGGATACCTTTGTTATCATGTTACTCTCATATTGGAAGAGTACATTCAGTATTTTCCCAACAGTCTTTAATCCTTAAACCAAAAATGTGGTTTTAATACTTGCTGCTTTGAAATTACCCTTTCTTTGAAAACATTTCTTTTTTTTATGACTGTAAGTGCAGATAACCATAGTTCTAAACTTTTCTTCATATGCAGTTGTGAAGAAGAACACGAGTTACTGTACGGTTAAGTTGAGCCTGGGAGATATCAAATGTTGTCATATGCATAAACAAAATGTCAATAATCTTAACACTGACTAACTAAAATCCTACCTTCACAATGTTCAGCAACTACATCTCTCAAAATGTCAAATACTGGATACATTCGGAGATTAAATACTGAATAGTTTTATTGAATACTTATTACCTCCAGGACTCGTTCAAAATCCTTCAAAAGTTAAATATTCATCAGGACTATAATATCCTTAAAAAAAAGTTAAATACTAAATATATTCATCTGTCGAACTCCAAAGTCCTTAAACAAAGGGAAATATTGGATTTTTCTACATTTTGAGATGTACAACAATCCTTAAAATAAGCGAGATATATTATATATATATATATATATATATGTTATTGTTTTAGTTTTTTCTACCTATTAAAAAATCCTAGAAGTAATCTATTTGAGAAAAGGAAATATTGGCTTATTAACATTAAATTCAGACTAAAGATGACCCTTTTTGAATATCATACAACAGCGACATTCATGTATTTGTATTTGCTATGTTGCTTGTTTGTACATTTCAATTTCTTAAATGTTTTATGTGATGGAAAGTAGCTCAAAGCTAAATCCGGCATATTTACGCTTGGCACATTTATTGTTTCAAGTGTTCATTAATGTGAAATGTCCCTACCAAATAAACGATTAAATAACATACTTAAGTGCTACATCTGAATAAAAACAAACATTGAAGTACCAAATATGATGTATAATATTATATATATATATATATATAACATAATGTTGTTTCTGTATATTGAAAATTGAAGCGGCCCAAGACTAGATCCCTGAGGAACGCCATTTCTGATTGCAAGTGGCTTTCACTTCTACTAATATGACAGTCATTTCAACCTTAAGACTCAGTTTTTTAAGTAATGATAACATATATATAACCCCTATATATATACATGCTGTGTGTGACTCCCCTTCCTCTCATGCCTTCCCACTGTGCGCCACATGTTCACCTCCATACTGTCTAGTAAATAGATGAATGATGGATGAAGTCAGCTGCATATTTAATGCAGAGCTCTGGTAGGAGGTCAGACTGTCGTGCCTGCTGTAGACTTTGTTTTGGTTTTACTTAATGTCTACTCTGAATTCTATTGGCTGGAAATCCACCCGACAACAGGGGTCCCTCAGCAGCCAATGGGGATGAAGTATTTATCAGCGCTGAGGTTTGATAGGTTAAGATACTGTTACTATGATGAGGATTTTTAGTTCATAAGATAGCATTAGAGGTGAATTAATGATGAGGTTTTATTAAAAAATGAAACACAGGGAAATACTCTGTACTGAATCTAAGTTTTACAGATCTGTCGATTTAATCATCTAATCAATTAGTCAACAATTATGAGTGTTGGTCTACTGAGATATCTTTAGTAAATGAGTTTGAATTTGTGCATAATTCTTTGTGGATGTTTTTTTTAATATTTCGATTAAATCAACTAATCAATTAGTGGACATGATGAAAGTTGGGCAATTAAGATTTCTTTAGTTGAATTTCTTAAGGACATGTTCTTGCACTTTTGCATAATTCTTTGCAAGTCGACTGAAAGCCCCATCAAGTTCTGTTTTTCTACCTTCATGTAGAAAATGCAGTATGTTGTGTATGACTTGTCATCACTTCAGTTGCCTAAATTGTTGTTTACCCTTTGAGTTAATTGCTCAGACAGTAGGTGGCAGCGGCCCCCTGCTGAGCGTGAATCATTCATGTGTGGGTGTCTGCAGCTCTGTGACAAAAACAAGTGAACTCTGAACCCTCCAGCTGGGCTATAATCCAGAAACTCCCCAAAGACATCTGCACTGTCACTGCCTCTTCCTCTGTCTAATACAGGGGTGTCCAAACCACGGTCCGGGGTCCAAATGCGGCCCTTTGTCCATTTCTAATCGGCCCTCAGCAAATTCTTAAAGTATAATGGAATATGGCCCCCACCTGAAACTTGTGCTTGTCTTATATTGTACTTGTTAAATATATATGTGAGCCTATATTACACATTAGTTTTCATTTGTGTGTGTGTGTGCGCGTGCGTGTGTGTGTGTGTGTGTGGTGTCTGTGTGTGTGTCAGTAAGCAGATGGCGTCCATGTGTTACAGCGTGCCGATGTTGAAGGTGGAGGAGTGGCCGTTACCTGGAGATTCACTGACGAGCGACACGGTCCGAGCGCTCATCGACAGGGTCAGTGAGAATTAGATTTACTGCACCTTAGACGCCATAAAAGTGTATATAAATACACGAGGGAGCTGTATTTCAAATGTTACCCCAGGCCTGTGGTTCCCACCCTGTGTGTTAGCTGCCCAAACATTTAAATAAGAGGGGCCACTAGATGATAGATGTATGCTTTAAAGAAACAATTCAATTTTGTCTTTTTCAATATTTTCACATTTTCATGACTTTCAAGAAGGAATGGTCCACTCATTAGATAATTAATCAAAACTTCAGTATTTAGTGAAACGTTATGTTTAAACCATACCCTGAAGAAATCAGCGATATTCCCCGGTAAATAATGATTTTATAGCTTTTTTATCAAGACCTGTATATTCCGTCTGGCCGCCGCCATGTTTGCCATTTTCAGTAGTCACGTGATGGTCGTGACGTCATCCATGCGTTCACTTTGTCAACACACGGAAACATGGTGGAGTATTTCAGTTCGGACTCGTCAGTAGAGGAACAAGTTTTGACCAATGTGAAGAGATTGGATGGGGGAATTCATCCATAGATATCAGTATGACAATACGACACCCTCTGTCCGTAGACCCTCACATCGTACAAGGAAAAACTTCCGAAGAAAACCCCCAGTTTAAAGGGAACATGGGAGAAACCTCAGGGAGAGCAGCAGAGGAGGGATCCCTCTCCCAGGACGGACAGACGTGCAATAGATGCCGTGTGTAAATTGAAAAGATAATACATTTGCAACATAGGTAGTCCCGATGTTTGGAAATGCATGTGTGTATAATGGGAAGATGATATAAGATACTATATGTATGCATGTAGTACCACCCTTGCTAGCGATTCCCTCTCTAGTTTAGCATACTCAGCTTCGTTGTCCCTGGCCATAGAATCACGATTTTATGGGGCCGGAAAAAACGGAGGTAAAATACACACTAGTCGGTACTACGCTATATGGAAAGGCCACCAAAAACGGTCCTGGCCTGGACGTTAAAGGACGTTAAAACGGGGCTAGCCGCTGCAATGGAAATGCGCTATAACATACCTTATTCTTACTCCGAGCACTACTTCTGCTCCTTCGTCGCTTCACACTTGCAGAGGGCGATTTCTCAACTGGCCGAACTGGTGTCCTGGTCGGTGATGACACCAGAAAGACCGATGGTACTGCATCTCCATTGAGTAATGGTTGTTCTTTAAATCCCATGTTATGTTTGATCATACTCTCAGAGTAGTCGTCCGGAAATGTGAAATGTTCGCTGCATACATGAGCCTGTAAATCTCTCGGTTCGGGCCGGCCACATTTCGCTAGCCACTGCCTCCGAATGTACTTCTTATGCTTACCTTTTGGCAACAGATGGAACTAAGCATTCCGTGGATTGTTCCTATCCGAATTATGGCAATATTTCGCGATACAGTGAGGCATATTTGAAGAGAGAAACTACAGTAAATAACATGGAGATCAACGTGTCTTCGAAAACCAAACGCATGGTTTACGTCACGTCCGGGAAATGGCGGCGCCCACAGTGTTGATGTTATTTCGGTATATAATCAGTTTAAAATCACTGATAATGTCGTCGGATTAAAAAAAAAAAAAAGAGAGACTGGCAGAGACTGGTCTGTTTTATCGGATGATAATTTTTAAAAAATGAGTGTCATGAGCATACCATTCCTTTAAGAATAACATGTTAAATACATTTATCATTTCAGGGTTCTTAAGATGCTTATAAAAATACTTACTGAAATACTGACATTCTCTCTTTTGTTTATAGGACACTAAAATCAATAGTAAAATATTAGATATTATCACCCTTTTAAGTATTGTAGTATAAAAATCCCCCCAAAAGTTACATACTGGACCATTGTACTTTTATCAGGACTATAAAATCCTTAAAACAAGTGAAAATGTGGATATTTGTGTAGCTTTTCATGATTCTAAAATACTTTCTTAGACTTTAAATCCCTCAAATAATTTAAATATATAACCTCTTCAAGCCTCTTGCAAGTATAGAATATTTTTCACATGTTCAGGAGTTAGACGTGTTTACAGGTCACCTATTATGCAAAATCCACTTGTCCATGTCTTTTCTACATCAACATGTGTCCCCTCTTCTTCATGTCTTTTCTACATCAACATGTGTCCCCTCTTCTTCATGTCTTTTCTACATCAACATGTGTCCCCTCTTCTTCATGTCTCTTCTACATCAACATGTGTCCCCTCTTCTTCATGTCTCTTCTACATCAACATGTGTCCCCTCTTCTCCATGTCTCTTCTACATCAACATGTGTCCCCTCTTCTTCATGTCTCTTCTACATCAACATGTGTCCCCTCTTCTTCATGTCTCTTCTACATCAACACGTGTCTCCTCTTCTCCATGTCTCTTCTACATCAACACGTGTCCCCTCTTCTCCATGTCTCTTCTACATCAACATGTGTCCCCTCTTCTCCATGTCTCTTCTACATCAACACGTGTCTCCTCTTCTTCATGTCTCTTCTACATCAACACGTGTCCCCTCTTCTTCATGTCTCTTCTACATCAACACGTGTCCCCTCTTCTTCATGTCTCTTCTACATCAACACGTGTCCCCTCTTCTTCATGTCTCTTCTACATCAACACGTGTCCCCTCTTCTTCATGTCTCTTCTACATCAACACGTGTCCCCTCTTCTTCATGTCTCTTCTACATCAACACGTGTCCCCTCTTCTTCATGTCTCTTCTACATCAACACGTGTCCTCTCTTCTTCATGTATCTTCTACATCAACATGTGTCCCCTCTTCTTCATGTCTTTTCTACATCAACACGTGTCCCCTCTTCTTCATGTCTCTTCTACATCAACACGTGTCCCCTCTTCTTCATGTCTCTTCTACATCAACACGTGTCCCCTCTTCTTCATGTCTCTTCTACATCAACACGTGTCCCCTCTTCTTCATGTCTCTTCTACATCAACACGTGTCCCCTCTTCGTCATGTCTCTTCTACATAAACACGTGTCCCCTCTTCGTCATGTCTCTTCTACATCAACACGTGTCCCCTCTTCTTCATGTCTCTTCTACATCAACACGTGTCCCCTCTTCTTCATGTCTCTTCTACATCAACATGTGTCCCCTCTTCTTCATGTCTCTTCTACATCAACACGTGTCCCATCTTCTTCATGTCTCTTCTACATCAACACGTGTCCCGTCTTCTTCATGTCTTTTCTACATCAACATGTGTCCCCTCTTCTCCATGTCTCTTCTACATCAACATGTGTCCCCTCTTCTTCATGTCTCTTCTACATCAACATGTGTCCCCTCTTCGTCATGTCTCTTCTACATCAACACGTGTCCCCTCTTCTTCATGTCTCTTCTACATCAACATGTGTCCCCTCTTCTTCATGTCTCTTCTACATCAACATGTGTCCCCTCTTCTTCATGTCTCTTCTACATCAACATGTGTCCCCTCTTCTTCATGTCTCATCTACATCAACATGTGTCCCCTCTTCTTCATGTCTCTTCTACATCAACATGTGTCCCCTCTTCTTCATGTCTCCTCTACATCAACATGTGTCCCCTCTTCTTCATGTCTCTTCTACATCAACATGTGTCCCCTCTTCTTCATGTCTCTTCTACATCAACATGTGTCCCCTAGAGTCTATTTGACTCTGTGTTTGTCTGTCCTGCAGGTGAACAGCAGCGCTCGAGGGGGCGTTCGATTCGTTGGCTCGGTCCTCCAGCAGGTGAGCGGGGTCACTAACGGTGGAGTTCATAGCCCAAAGAGGGGCTGCCGCTCCCCCCCGAGATCCCCCCCCCCGAACC